>NC_056740.1:270613074-270625061 GCF_019279795.1 Protopterus annectens
GATGTACAGGATGGGTGTGGGGAAGGTCCATAGCTGGCCATTTCTTTACCAGCAACAGCTGTGCATATGCAATACATTAGGAGTGAATTTTGAAACATTCCACCCCCGAGAGAGGGGTGAGGACAACAGAGTATGTAGTACTGCCAATTATAATTATCAGTTTACATGTCCAGCGGACATGTGTACGAAATGGGCAGCTATGTATGGGGCGTAATTTGTTTGTGGGAACAGATTGTCCTTTTTTTATTTTTTTTTTCAGGTGAGAGTGGAATGTGAGGTAGAGGATGTAGGTATATTTGGGGAGGTAGGTTGGGGAGGTAAACAGACAAGACAAACAAGACGTATACAGGGGCGGAATGTGACACATGGGGTGGGTGAACACAATTGATGGGGAAGGATGTTTGGAAATCGCAAGCCCATGAGCCCACAGATGGTAACGGTGGAACTGAGATCCCCACCCATGGGCAGTCACCACTGCACCTTCACAGCCCCAAGGGTGGCTGTGCTGAGGGCTGTGTAGGACAGGCAGGCTCACCTATGAGACGCGCCACTTTCACCTCGAGCTGGTGTAGGGGATCAGAGACTCAACGCTGGATCTCCCTATGCACCACAGCCTGGACCCTTCAAAGGGTGACAGGTGGCCCTTCTCCACCCACGCTTGCACAGGGGGGCGCGCCCCATCCCCTGCAGTGCTTCCACCTGAAGGTGGCACAGGACCAACAGAAGAGGGGAGCCGGGCTGGGCACCGGACCTGCTGGTGCCAGGAGCACTCGCCAGTTGTTGAGGGACAGGTGGGTCCGCTGGGACCGGCCTTCCCATACTTTGTGCGATTAGGTGTGTTTAATTACAACATAAACAACAGCATTCCAGATTAGTTGTCACAGCATGCAGTAATATTCCCATTAACCCAGCACACCAAGGTTCCAACAGTTGAAAAGCAAGCATAACACATGCATGTATTGAACGACAGTGGATATTCCAACAGCATGCAGGGATGTTTGGTAGCAACAGGCCACCATGATTGTGGTGTTTGAACAGGGCACATGCATCAACATGAATGCAAATATTTATAGAACAATAGGCCATATGTCCCAACAAATATTTAAGATTACACATACCCATTGAGGTGTGGAATTGCTTGGTTTATGCACAAACAGTAGGGTGTAGAAAAAAATCTCAATTAACATCTTACATTTAATTTTAGTCTACACTACATTCCTAGTGACTGCAAGTGTATATCCCCTACATGTATTATTACACTTGCCACCATGCATTAGGTTGTGTAATGGGTTTGGCTAGTTCAATATATACCTGACCTATATCTGACATACTAACTGTCCAAGCTGCAGATGTTACTGCTACATATTTCTTGATTGCATTTATATTTCTTTATCTACATATCTGGATGTTTTCACATGACATTTTCACTTCAGTTTGTACAAAACCCTGCATTTCTTGAAGCACACTCACATTTCTGGGGAACAAATTAACATGCTACTCATGTGCCAGATTTACTTATGCATGCCAGCCAGTAACTGACTGTTGAGGACTGTATATATGCTTCACAGCTACGAGCACTTCCATCATCCACTTTAGATGGAACTGCACAACTCTGGGTTGCCAGCACTTTTTAAAACAGTACTATTTGTATAATGCAAGGGTACAACAACATTTCAAACTAAGTGACACAGACACACTCCGGGTTTTAGACCTTTAATGTGAGAGTGTTCAATCTTGCCGTTTGTTTTTACACACGGGGCCGCATAGCAAAGCTTTGCATCTTAGAGAAGCTCGAGACCAGGCTATATCCCTCAATCCTCCCTGCCATTACTCAGGTCTAGTTTGCCGCTGCAACGGATCACATCGAAAGAGTGCTCGGACCAGAGAAAATTTTGTTATTCAGATAAGATGGTTATATATTTTTACTTAAAAAGTTCTTATAGTTATTGGGAGTTTAGTTTTTGATCATACTATAGTGTGTGTGTGTGTGTTATTGTAGTTAGTCCTGTCATTTTTTCATAGGTTTCCCTTTGGGGCCTACCTCTTCTAATCACTTATAGCAATATATATATATTTTTTTCTTATACTTATAGCTAGTGTTTAAACTTTTTCACAGTAAAAGTGTCTTACTGATGGTTATGTCTGAAAAAGCCAAATCCAGTTTTAAAAGATGTCAGTGTGGGCAGAAAATGTCCATCACTGACAACCACACTTCCTGCGTCTACTGTCTTGGCCCTCTCCACTTGCAAGAGGACTGCTCTATATGCCATTCCTTCAGTGGGAGAGTCATGACAGATAGACGCAGGAAACTTATAGATAGGGGACTTCTTAAGCCTGCTTTCCAGGAGGCTTTGGACAAGTCGGACCAGGCTTCTAAGTCCTCGAAGGGGTCGAAGATGTCGGAGCCCATGTCATCGGCTCCGAGTTCATCTTCAAAGTTCGTTTCGCCGGTTCCACAGACTTCGGGCGGCGTCGGACGTTATCTTTCACTAAGCCCCAGGTCTTGGAACCGTGTCGGAGCTACCGCCACCTTCCATTCTTCCGATCGGTGCCATCTTGCCCTTCGACCCGATCTTCCAGACCGTTATCCGATACAGATGTGGATCGTGTCGTGCAGAAACTTATGGAGAACATGGCCCTTTCCAAGTTGATTGCAGTTTCCTCCCAATTGGTGTCGAAACTAGAAGGCCTCCCTTTATCTCCAACAGGTCCTCCTTCGAGACCCATCCAGTCTTGAAGCCGGAGAGGATGAGCCGATGATAGTGGAGCCCTCGGTGCCGAAACCGTCCATTGCACGATCGACACCATTGACTTTGACTCCTTCGGAACCTATAGGTGAGTCGCGGAGTCGACGATCTCTCCTCGGTTCTGGGACCGAGAGTCGTACTGACCTTTCGGTGCCAACTCTCCCTCTTGGGGTCTCGGCTCCGTCCTCGTGGTCGAGGCCCACGGGCCCCGTGTCTGGGATTCTTCCATGTTCTTCGGAACCAGAGGAGTCCTCGACCCGAGGTTCAGGGGGTTTTGACCTTATGAGGAAGGTTTTGTCTACACAGACAACCACTTCATCGGAGGCGTCTTCTCCCTCCCCTAAGGAGCCGCTCTCTGTTTCTGTTCCGATGACACATCCAAAGCGTAGAGCACCATTGCCTCAGCCACCCCCAGAGGGTGCCCCCTGTTCCTCGGAGGCCTCACTGGAAGCCCCCTCCGATGAGGTTCCGAGGAAAAGACTGTGCAAGAGGAGGCACTTGGATTCCCCGCAGGAATCTCTAACATCTGACACTGACTTGGAGATTTTAAAACAGATGGGTGATTGGCAGTCCCTAGCCCCCACTGAGGACGAGTCAGTGTTGCTGAAGGCTTTTGGTGCTCAACCTTCTACCTCCTGGGTTACTCCGCCCTTCGATGAATTAATGGATTTAATTGCTCGAAGGCGTGACACCGGACACAGTGGAACCGGTCCCTCGAAAACCAAGCAAGTTTATCACCGCTCCCCAGGACAAGACTTATCTCACCAAAGGAGTCCCGGTTGATGCTATGGTGGTGGCTGCAGCCACTAAAAAGGAGATGTCTGAGTCTTCCTCTTCTGTTCATCCTCCTAATAAGGATTCTAGGACTATGGACAGATATGGGAAGCACGTTTTTAGTTCAGCGACTTTTTCCATGCGTTCGCTAAACTATTTGACACACTTTACACGTCTACAGAGGGATCTCATCAAGGAGCTGAGAGATACCCTCCAGGGTAACACAGATGCTGCTGTTTCAGATAAGGTAACAGCACAGCTTAACACCCTTACCTCCATAGTGAACTCATCCATGAGGCTCATATCGTATGCGGCTGAAGGCTCGAGTAGAGCCGCAGCTTCAGCGATTGCTCTACGAAGACAATCCTGGATGCGGCTGTGCTCATTTGCGGAAGCCTTCAAGTCTTCCTTCGCCAACGCCCCCTTTGATGTTGCCACTCTTTTTGGGCCCAAAGTGAAAGAGACACTAACTCGGTGTGAGCAAGAAGTAAAGACTCTGTCTGCTGTCGGAGTCCGTTTTTCCGCTCCATCTAGACCGTACCCCAAAGGGCAGTGAGGCGGAAAAATGTGGTTCCGTAAAACTCGGGGATCTTTCCAGGCCACACAGTGACCCCCCCAGAGGCAGAGGGGGGGCAGAAATGGAAGACGTCGCCCCGGCGGCAGAGGGGGTCCGCAGAACCAAGGCGACAGGGATCCTATCCCTGGTAAGCCTTTCCAGCACTCCTGAATGGGGGCCCGACTGTCCTGCTCTGGAGGCAGTCGGGGGTCGCTTGGCTTTAGACACACAGGCCTGGCTAACTCTCACCTCAGACTCTTGGGTAAAAAGCATTGTAACCAGAGGATACAAAATCCCCTTCATGTCAACTCCACCCCAACAAAGAAGGTTTCCAGATGTGCCACCCCATCTGCGAGGCCCAGCAGCAATAGAAATTTCGAAGCTGCTCGAAAAAAAGAGTCATTCAGCCAGTCCCGGCGGACCAAAAAGGATCCGGAACTTACTCAAGGTTCTTCTTAGTTCCAAAAAAGACGGGACTGGAGACTGATTTTGGATCTCAGCAATCTCAATACCTTCGTGAAGAAGGAAAAGTTCCGGATGGTCACGCTTCAATCGATCCTTCCATTTTTGCAGAAGGACGACTGGCTGTGCGCGATAGATCTCAAGGACGCGTACTACCACATCAAGATAGCCAGACCGTCCAGAGATCACCTGCGCTTCCGGCTGGGAGCCAGTCACTTTCAATTTCGAGCCCTGCCCTTTGGGCTCACCTCAGCCCCCAGAGTATTCACCAAATGCATAGCAGTGGTAGCGTCTCACTTGAGATGTCTAGGATTCCGGGTGTTTCCCTATTTGGATGACTGGCTCCTAACCGCCACCACTGAGCTTCACCTCATACAAGCCAGAGACTATACAGTCAACCTTTGTTCCCACCTAGGGATTTCCATAAACTTCGAAAAATCTGCCTTACTGCCCTCACAGCATATTTCATTCATCGGAGCAGACCTAGATACGCGCTTAACACTGGTAAAGCTCCCTCCAATAAGGGCTTCATCCCTCAAGGAACAGGTTCTTCTTCTACTGCAAAGCAGGAAAGCCCCGGCCAAACTAGTGTTGAAGGTTTTGGGACTCATGGCAGCGTCCCTGATTGCAGTTCCTATGGGGAGATTGCACATGAGGCTCCTCCAATGGCTGCTGTTCATGCAGTGGTCGTTCTAGCAGTTACCCCTAGCGCATGAGATTCTGATAACAGATTCTTGCAAGCGTGACCTCTCATGGTGGGTGTACAGTCAGGATCTCACTATGGGTCATCCATTTGTTCTACCGAATCCGACGGCCACGATAACCACGGACGCTTCCCTGATAGGGTGTGGGGGACTATTTCAGGGAAGAACAGTCCAAGGGGAATGGTCCAACATGGAGTACAACCTGCACATAAATGTTCTGGAAATGAGGGTGGTGTTCCTGGCATTGCAACACTTTCAAACCCTCCTACCTCTAGGAACAGTAGCAGTTCAGACAGACAGCATGTCTGTAGTCTGGTACATAAACAAACGGGGAACCCAATCTTACCCATTATGCAGAGAGGCCATGAGAATTTGGCAATGGGCAGAGTCCATGGGTCGCTTTCTGATAGCAACGCACATCCTGAGGTCATCCAACGTCATTGCGGACAGGTTGAGCAGAGCCATCCTGTTACCTCACGAGTGGTCCCTCAAGCTACAGGCGGCGGAAAGAATTTTCCGCAGATGGGGCCAGCCTTGCTGCGATCTATTTGCCTCCCCGATGAATACCAAATGCAGAAGCTATTTTGCCCTTCTACCCCCTCCAGGGGATGTCCCCGGGGACGTACTGATACACGATTGGCCCCGGGTCTCCTATATGCATTTCCACCTACCCCCTTGATTCCCAAATTTCTTCAGAAAGCCAGGAACCTGGAAAGGACAATTATACTCATAGCCCCATTCTGGCCTCGACAGATATGGTTCCCCTTTCTTCGAGTCCATCAAACAGAGGAACCGTGGATCCTGGACCCAGTACCAGATCTACTGACACATTCATCATGAGTTCCTCACCCGTCTCTTCTATCCCTCAAACTAGCAGCTTGCCTGCTCCACTTCCCTGCCTAGCCAGGTCTGATCTACTTTCTCCGGCAGTTCAACGCATTTTGGTTGCCTCTCATAAGGCTTCCACTACAAAACTCTACAGGAGTAAATGGAAACGCTTTGTGTACTGGGCATCTAGCCAACACTTGGACCCCCTGGTATCTCCTTTACATAACGTTCTAGAATTTCTATCCATCCTTTTTCACAAAGGAGCCTCTACTTCCACACTAAGAGTACAGTTGGCGGCCATATCCAACTTCCATGTTGGTGAGGACGGTTCTTCTATTATGTCCCACAGGCTTTGTAAGGCTTTTATGAAAGGTTCCTTCCATCTTCGACCGCCCGTCAGAGACCCTTTATTCCCATGGAATTTAAATTTGTTATTGTCACAACTAATGTTGCCACCCTTCGAACCAGCCTCTTCTTGCCTCCTGAAGTTTTTGTCGTGGAAGACACATTTTCTTGTGGCTGTTACTTCAGCTCGAAGAGTTTCAGAGCTGCAAGCACTATCAGTCAAACCACCTTATTTAATTTTCCACCCAGATAGAGTTTCCTTACGAACAAACCCGTCTTTCCTTCCTTAGGTATGTTCTGTCATAAATATTAATCAGTCCATTGAACTCCCTACCTTTTTCAAAAACCATACCAGCAAGTTGGAATATATGCTGCACAAGTTAGATGTCCACAGACAGCTAAGATTTTATTTGGACAGGACTAAAGATTACAGAAAAACAGATCAACTTTTTGTCGTGTTTGCAGACAATATAAAGGGCATGGCAGTTACAAAACGTACACTTTCTAAATGGCTTACTGATTGTATAGCTTTTGTATATTCTAAGTCTAATCAGGCCTTGCCCACCAAACCTAAGGGCCATTCTACTAGATCCATTTCCACTTCCTTGGCTCATGCAGCTCATCTGCCTTTGGACACGATTTGTGCAGCAGCCACGTGGTCTAAACCACATACTTTCATCGCTCATTATAGGGTTGACAAAGCCTCCAAAGACAGGACATCTTTTGGTTCCACTGTGCTTAGGAACGTTCTTCCATGAGTCACTCGGGGTGACGGAGCTAGGGACGCTACCCATGTGTAAGAACAAACGGCGAGATTGAACACTCTCACATAAAGAAGTTATGATCTTACCATAACGTTCCATGTGGAGTGTTCATCTCACCTTTGTTCTTACATTCCCTCCCTTCCCTCCCTCACGTGTTTGGAAGAACGAGTAGGACTAGAGCCTGGTCCACATGCCTTAACCTCTTCTGGGTATATTGTCTCTTACCTCATGGGGTATATTTCGCTACCCTTTAGTTAATTTGTCAGTGAGATAGTGTCTCTGATTTTTTGTGGCTATGTGTAGCCTTAGCACCTGAGGTTTATGGTTGGTCTGGTTTGCTTGCAAACTAGATCTGAGTAATGGCAGGGAGGATTGTGGGATATAGCCTGGTCTCGAGCTTCTCTAAGATACAAAGCTTTGCTATGCGGCCGACTCGGAGCCGAGGATCGGCTCCGAACCCGTGTGTAAGAACAAAGGCGAGATGAACACTCCACATGGAATGTTATGGTAAGAACATAACTTCTTTTTAATTACATTACACACTTTTCCACAGGCTCACTCCTATATTTGTTATAACAGTGCATATGGAAGACATATTCAAGACATATTATACCTTTATTAATAGGTTAGGACACTCTTTTTCAGGCTCACTCACTTATTTGATATGACAGTACCTGCAGAGATATTATTCCAAACATATTGTACCTCTCTTAATGGATTATTACACTCTTTTTCTGGCTCTCTGACTTTTTTATATGACAGTACGTGCAGAGGACTTATTCAGGCCATTTTATGGCTGTATTATTGGACTACAAAACTTTATTTCATGCTCTCTCCCCTATTTTATATAACAATACATGCAGAATAATCACTAACCTGCCTGGTGGCACAGCCTTAGCAGCCTATCTGCATAGACTTGCTGATTTGCAGCACGGTCACCTGCAGCTGTAAAGTAAATGAAGGGATTTTGAGCCATACCTATCTGTTATACAGAATCAATTATCAATTCTTACATACTGCATTCCATGGCTACCTACTCAGTTGTGGGGCATCTTCCATCCCACGGGCATCCTGTATCCATTGATTCAGGCAGTCCTGCTTCCATCTCTTTAGGTCTGCATGGTGGTGACGGACCTGATCACCAGTCTGAGGAATGCCTGTGACACTGGTGAGGTCATGAGCTAACCGGTTCCAAGCCTCTGCCTTGTACTCTGTCCCTTGGACCTGGCCCTGCAGGAGTCTTGACTCATGATGGTGTACAAGGAGCCGAACCATGTATTTTGACTCCTCAATGCCCCAACGTTGCACTTGGAAGCATGTACCCTCTCCAGCACCAGCCATTCTAACTGCAGATGTGAGCTACAATCAGTTATGGCGAGTATTCCCGCCTATGGGGTTTAAATATGCCACATTTTCTGCACTTTTTTGTGATTGGCAATTTTTGACCATTCTCGGCTGACTGCAGATCTGCTTAGTAATGGTTAATCTACCATTTCTAAGTATATGTATGTTAACAGTGGCTGTTTCTCTTAAGCTGTCATGGCTTAGTGGTTCTGTACTTTGATTATGATGCACAGAGTTTTGGGTTCGAACGATGTCATTCATTTTATTTTAATACTGTCCATACAGGCTAGGGGGTGTGGCTACGTTTAAGCAACTTTGCTCTACGTTGCTCCATGGTGCCCTTTTTGGTGATTCCAAGATTCAAGATGCTGACTGTTGACCGGTTGCTTCCTATGCTAGTCAAAGATGGCTGGTTGGCAACACTAGATGTAAAGGAAGCATACCTGCACATCCCAATCAGGGAATCTTGCAGAAGATACCTAAGCTTCAAAACAGGCTACATACACTATAAGTTGTCTGCACTACCATTTGGCTTATGTACTGTGACCAGGGTATTCACAAAGTGCCTAGCTCCAGTAATTGCATTTTGCAGGCAAAGACTTATTATATTATTCATATATACCCATACGTGGACTATTGTCTAATTCAGGCAGAAAGCCAGGACATAATTTTGAATCATCTGGACTTTGTACAAAGGGTGCTAACTTGTCTGGGGTACACCATTAATGAAAATAAATCACAGCTGGTACCCTGGCAAACAATTATATTCCTGGGAGCAAGCTTGACTAGAACTTGACAGATGGCTTTACTAATGCCAGATAAACAAATTAATTTGACAACCTACTTCAAACTAGTGTCCACAAAAACCCTGTTATCTGCAAGGAAAATACTGCAAGCCTTGGGGTTCATGGCCTCCTGCATTATTCTAATTCCATATGCAAGGCTGCATATGAGGAAACTACAATGGTATCTAAAAAGCCTATGGTGTCAACATTCTGACAATCTAGAAGCAATGATTTCTATCATACCTTGCCTACGCCTAGAGTTCCTTTGGTGGGCAGAGCCATGACACCAAAACAAGGGACTAACATTGTCTCTACACCCTGCTGGCCAAACCCTAACAACAGACTCATTAGACTATGCATTGGGGGGAGGCTCACCTGGCAGGGAAGTGAATTCAGGCCAAATGGAACCCAAGTGAAATGCACCTGCATATCAATCAAAAAGAAATGTTATCTGTACAGAAGTATCTGACACCCTTCAAGGACCAGATTATTCCAGGACAATAAGTGGTACATAAGCAGGGGGGTACCCATTCTTACCCCCTGTGCAGACTAGCCATGGCATTGTGGACACAGCCTTGAGCTACCAAGTGCATATACAAGCTGAATTCCTGCACGGAAAAATAAATACACTAGTAGACGGACTAAGCAGAAACCTCATGGACCCACACGAGTGGAAACTGGAATCAAAGATTTTCAACATGTTGACAAACAAATGGGGGAGCCCAGATATAAACCTGTTTGCCTCCCACCAGAACTATGAATTGGACAAATTATGCAAAAGGACTACCCACCAACAAGCTTGGAAAGTGGATGCTCTGTCCTTCAGCTGGAAAAACCTATCTGTTTATGGCATTCCTGCTTCACCTCCCCTCTGCAAAGTACTACTAAAGATCAAACAGGACAAACCAAGGACGATGTTGATTGCACCAGACTGACCACACCAACACTGATACCCACATTTTGTGCAGTGTGTCACTGTTGGCCCCATGGCACCTGCCCCAGACCCATACACTGTTGTCTCAGCAGGAGAACCAGATTCTGCACCCTCAGCTTCAAACCATGAACCTAGCAGCCTGACTAATTACCTAATCTCTCCTTTACCATCCCTCAGTAAACCAGTGATGGATAAGATTTTATAGGCAAGGAGGCCTAGTACTAGAAAATCTTATGCTGAAAACATTTGAAAGATTCTGTGCCTGGAACCAGTCTCAAGGGATGAGCACAGCAGCACCAAATTTACCTCAGAATTTACAATACTTAACTGAGATGCTCCACAAGGGCCTTTCTTTTTTTCTCCATCAAAAGTCATGCTTCAGCCATTTCAGCTCATTATAACACAGTGACTCCCCTCTTCTCTCATCCACTGCTCAAGCACTTCCTCAGAGGGGCAAAAAATTTTAAGACCACCCAGGAGAGCTCCAACTCCAGCAATGGGGCCTTAACTTTGTATTGGAGAAACTCACTCTTCCTCCTTTCGAGCCAGCTGCTAATGGAGATTTAAAATTCCTTTCTTGAAAAACAGCTTTCCTTTTAGCAATCACTTGAGCAAGAATGGTATCTGAACTACACGCACTTATGGCAGTGGAGCCTTACATCATATTTCATGTGGACAGGGTGTCCCTCAAAACCAATCCCTCCTTCATGCCCAATGTGGTATACAGTGTGGCTCTTAATAAGTCCATTCATTTGCCAACCTTCTTTCCTAATACACAGAACAAAGGGGAATGGATACTGTACTTCTTAGATGTGCGCAGACAACTAATATTCTACTTGGACAGGACTAAAGCTCTAAGGAAATCAGAACAACTGATAGTGGCATTTGCTGCAGGGACAGAGGGGGAAGGCCATTTCAAAGCAGAGCATTTGTAAATGGAACAGCCTTTGCATTAATTTATGCTATAAGCAACATGGAAAATTGATCCTACAGGGGATCAGACCCAACTCAAGCAAGGCTGCATCTACCTCTACAGCCTTTATCAGAGGCATCCTTAGCAGGGATATCCTAGAAGCTGCCACCTGGAGTTCTGTACATAATTTCGCCAAGCAATACTATTTGCCAGTTTCTCTAAATCCAGAGCTGGCTTTGCCACTGCAGTCTTGCAGGACCTTATAGCTGGTCCTAATGCTATCAAAATTCCTCCTCCCATCCCTAGCTTTGGGATTCTACCCAAAGGTGATGACTGCAACAGTGAAACATGAATATAGTACAGTTGTGTACAGTTGTGTACACTTACCATAAATGTTGATGTTCGAGTGTATTCACTGTTGCAGTCCTGGTTACCCTCCCTCCTGCACCCTGACTTCTTTTGGCTATACCTCTACTCTCCTTTACTATGCTTAAAAGCTTTTTGGTGTATAATTAGGGGGGTACCTGACATCTGGAGCAAGAAAAACTGATGTAATGCCGTTGGCTAATGTTTTATACCCATTACAACCTGACGTCACAGAAGAGACGCCAACCGATGCAGGACCCAACACTTTGCTTATGAGACTGACTGAGGGCTACTGCAAGCAGAAAACCCGAATGTGATGACTGCAACAGTGAATATACTCAAACATCTACATTTATAGTAAGTGTACACAACTGTACTTTCTCTGGTGATTTTGCCTCTGAGGTCTCCTTTGTGTTTGTTTTTGTTGAGAACCTCAACATATATGGGCCTGTGTAGCGCAGTTGT
>NC_056740.1:270625561-270653213 GCF_019279795.1 Protopterus annectens
TGAGACAATCAAATAATAGAGATAAAGATTAGGTAAACCCAAACCTCCCTTGTCCTTCGAAAATGCCAATCTAGAATAGGAAATTCTAACAGATTTAGGGAACCATATGAATTTTGCCAAAGCTTTATTTACAGACTCAAAAAATATTTTTGAAATTATCTGATCAGATGATGAGAATTGGTAAAGAAATTTAGGCAGAATATTCATTTTAATAATGGCCACCCTTGAAAGGAATGAAAGGTTTAGATGCTTCCATCTGTCCATATCAGACAATATAGAGTTCCATAATTTATTAATATTATTTTGAAAGGAAGATTTATTATTGTGTTCTAAATTGATTCCTAAATATTTTATATTATAAGTAAACTGAAAATGATCGTCTGGAAACAAAAAAGATTTGTGTGCTAAATGATTTAAGGGAAAAATATGAGTTGTTGTAGAATTTAAAAGATAGTTGGAAACCAAAGAAAAATAATCAATAGAATTCATTATTTTTCTGTAATCAGATAATGGAGTTTGAAAGTAGATTACTAAATCATCCATAAAAGCAGAGAAATGAATATTAGTATTAAGAATTCTAGGGATGTTATGAAAAGTATTTTGAGTAATAAACAATAGCAAAGGTTCTAAGTAAATGTTGAAAAGAAAAGGGGACAATGGACAGCCCTGTCTTGTTCCTTTAGTGATCTTTATCGGAGCAGAAAATTGACCATTAATGTATAGTCTAGTAAACATATTCTTGTATAAAACTTTTAAAAAATTTATAAAGAATAAGGGAATATTAAAACATAACATAGTTTGAAATAGAAAGTTCCAACATACTCTGTCAAAGGCATTTGATGCATCTATAATCAAAGCATATATAGGGTTTGGATTTTTCTTAATGAGATGAAGTATAGTCTCTAAAGATAGAGTATTATTCCAAGCATGTCTCTGAGACATAAAACCTGATTGATCTGACGAGATAATTGAGGGTAAAATCTGTTTCAATCTGTTAGCCAGAATAGATGACCGAATCTTAATATCCACGTTAATTAAAGAAACGGGTCTATAATTTACTGGGTCAGATTTATCTTTATTATTTTTTTAGAATTAGAATGGTTTTGGATGTGTTCCAATGAATATCTGAGATATCATTAACTCTTATGTGATTGTAAACTTTAAATAGAAAGGGAAGAACTACCAATTTGAAAGTTTTGAAAAATTCTGGAGTAAAACCATCAGGTCCCGGAGATTTACCCAATTTAAGATTATCTATTGAATCCGAGATTTCTTGTACCGATATAGGGGTAGAAAGTAGTTTTTGCTGATTATCATTAAGTTTAGGGAACTGCAAAGAGTCTAAAAAGAGTTTTGAGTGATTATCTTTAACAGAATTAGAAGAACCTGAATATAACTCAGTGTAAAGAGAGGTGAAAAGTTGAATAATCTCTTCATCAGTATTATATAATCTGTTATTATAAGATAAAGATGTAATATTTGGATTTCTGAAGTTAACTTTAATAATTCTCGCTAACAATTTAGATGGAACCTGGGCCCACTCTGAATATGAAGCAAGTAGCTTTTGTTCAGCTAAGGAGAGGTTATTTTGGTGAAGCAGAATTAAATCTTTCTGACAATCAAAAATTTGTTTTTCTAAAGTAGCATCATAGTTCAGACTAAGATGATTTTCCAACGAAGAAATTCTTGATTTTAAGAATTCCTCTTTCTTAAAGTATTGTTTTTCGAAAAAAGCAGCTTTACTAATAAATAAACCTCTTAATCTTGCTTTACATGCAGCCCATTGTATGTCATAAGGAATGTCTGATGATTCAAGACTATTCACCATTTCATTTAGGATTTCTGAAGCTTGTTTGCAAATATCTTCATTTGACAATAAGTTATTATTTAAGGTCCACTTATTAAACATAGTTTTATTTTTGATATTGGGTTTTATGTTCAATTTTAGTGAAATTCTTGAGTGATCCGAAAAGAATCTGGGTTCTGTAGTAAAGTCCACAATATATTTTGAAATATAATCTGAAATTAGAAAGAAGTCTAATCTGGACCACGTAATTATAGCACTTAGAATAATAAGTATATATATCATTCTTGTTTATATTTTTAACAGTGCGGAGGGGATCTATTAAATTATATTCTGTCATCAAATCATTTATAGCCAGAGTAGATTGAAGATTATAGGTGACAGTGGAGCGGAAACGATCAATTACAGGGTTTATAACTGCATTCCAGTCACCACCCACTATAATATGATGATCCTTATAGGATGCAAGAATATTGTAAATTTTAAAATGAACAAATGTTGTGAATTACATGGGCCATATAGATTTAAAATTAATAAGGGTTTGTCCAAACCAGCAATAGAAGCGTAAATAAGCACCACCTCCCTCATCATCAAATTTCTCATCAATAATATTCCCAATGAATTTTTGTTTAATGATTATAGCTACACCTCTGGAGTTAGATGAGTCACCTGAAGCTATACTCTTTTTGATCCATTTTTTTTTAACTCTTTATTCCAATCAATACGTGAAATATGGGTCTCTTGAATAAAACAAATGTTAGCCTGTGATTTAAAGATCATATGAAATAATAGTGACTTTTTCGCTTTATCTTGAATGCCTCTAACATTCCAAGAATCTAAAATTATGTTAACAGGCATATTCTACAAGTATAATCATTATTGATGCTATAAAAGTGAACTCAAGGTGCAAATCCAACACAACATTAAAAAGAAGAAGAAAAAAATAAAAGAAAAACAGTCTTTAAGTATTCAAGCAAGTCATCAAATAACATTTGTTGAAAAAAAAAAAAAGTTTTTAAGAACCATGAAATGTATAATAATAACCTTTATCCTAACCCTAGTGCCTACCCACCAATCCCCTGTGATAAAGGAAGAGCAGAAGAACATGAAAAAACATTGTAATTATAGATAATAATAACCTCAAGTTAGAATACAAATTACTCAAAGGAAGCCTAACATAACATAAAGTCCGAGTAATACTACTAAAAATATATACAAAATTAACTAATTTCACGGCGTCCAAGATGCTTAATCCCTACTTCTAATACTAATCTAAAGCTCCTATCCTTAAATTGAAATTTATAGTGATTAAATGTATTTCCTCAAGTATTTCAAGAGAAAGAGAAACAAGTAAATAATAAATAAATCACACTCTGCTTAACTAGAACACTCTATCATAAGAAGTAATACAATTAAAACTGAAAGATATGTAAGATAACATATATAAGTATAACAAAACCAACTGGTAACATTATAATATAAGTAAATAAGCATAGCATTACTGAACTAAAGATAATAGTCATGCACTATCTACTGAACCTTCTTTAGTACTTTAGTGATAATTTCATTAATCAACATGACCATTAGTATGATAAAAGCACTAATACCTGTAGAATGAGTATTTAGTTATAGTTCAAATAAAGCAAAAGACAACTACCAAGCAACCATATCTCAAAATGAAAAACAATTCAGTCTGGAGATGCATCTATTAACTAGATAATAATAGTACAGGAACTATTCAAAATGAAATATCATAAGCTGTAAGGTTTTAACACTAGTTAATATACATGAATAAAGTATAATTATATTATTAAATAGTAACTTAAACAGCATCATATATATTGGGCTGAATGTACAACAATGTGCATACATATAATTTTAAATCTACTTTTTGAATATTTTACTAATGACTCTGTTAGGTTATGTAGCCATACTATTCTTCTAAACTATAGATGTAACATAGCAAAACAGCATGAAAAGACAAGGGGCCAGATTCAGGAAGCCTCCGTGTAAGAGTTATAACTCTTACACGAGGCGTAGTTAAACTGTGTGATGTCAGCATGTCATGCATATGCATGAGGTGCATGAGGCATGCTGAATCACACCAGTAACTCTTACGGTGTCCGTGTAAGAGAGTAGGCGTGTCTGTAGGCTAAGCTCTGCAAGTGGACACGCCCGGAAAACTAGAATGGCTGAAAGTAAACAGCGAGAAAGGCCATGAAAATGTGAATAAACACACTATACAACACATGCCCCGACTGGCCATCAGTGTATAAAGTGAAGAGATGTCATAAAAGTAAATGAAAACCTTATTTTTTTGTTAAACCCGTAAATGTTTACTACTGTGTGCGCGGGTGTGCTACTAGTGCAATCACAGTTAGCAGTCAGTGGAAAAGGATATAAGAACTAAATATGCAAAGTAAGCCAAGAAATAATAGCTTAGTGGTAGAGTACCCGCCCTATGAGTAGGCAGGCAGGGTTCGAGCCCCTACAACAACCTTTTTTTTTTTTGTAAATAAGCACTAAAAGCCCCAGACAGTATTGTACAAATGTAAATGTATTCCCTTTGTAAAATGGAATGAAACAGAGCATATATTTTGAAGTAACATAAGAATAAAAATAGTCAGAAATGTACTGATAGCTAAGCTGCCGTGAGACAGAGTGCCCGTGGCAGTAGTGTTTAAAAGCTGCAAACTGCGTGCCTGTTGCCAAGCAGCGGATAAACAGGCTGAAACTGTGTGCAATTAGCTGAACATGTGTGTCACTAGCCAATTAAGATTTATCCCAGCGCACACCGCTTGCGCCGCTCCCACAAGCTAACTGCCAGTGCATGCGTAACCTCCAGCATAAGCAGGCGCAGAACAGGTTTAAAGTGCTTAAAAGTGCTTTTGGCATGTTTGATTGACAGGTCTTCAACTCATTTCTGTCAGGAAAAGCAAAAAGCAGTTGCCAGATTCGAACACAGGATACCATGCACTAGAGTCAAGGAACTAAACCACCAAGCCATGACAGCAATACCTAGAAAAGCAGATATAGCATATATATGGGATAAAACCCAGAATGGAGCATGAGAAAGCATTTTCAGTGAAGTAGATACAATTCCAAAATGGCCAATCAGAGAAATGCGGAAAAGCGGCATATATAAGCCCCATAGGCGGAATACACAGCATAACTGATTGTAGAACAGACTTGCAGTCAGCATGAGTGGAGTAGGTGAGGTCAGTTGCTTTCGAGCACAGCGTTGGGGCGTTGAGGAGTCCAGATACATGGTCTGGCTCCTTGTCCATAATCACGAGGCCCAACTCATGCAGGGCCAGGTCTCATGGGGAGTATATAGGGCTGAGGCGTGGGACCAGTTGGCTCGTGAGCTGACCAGTGCTACTGGCATTCCACGCACTGGTGAGCAGGTCCGTCACCACCATGCGGACCTGAAGAGACGCAAGCAGGACCAATTGAACCGTTGGATCCAGGAGGCTCCACAAATGCCCAACGCCCCACTACTGAGTAAGTCACATTTTACCCATGTATGTAAGGATTTCAACCAGCTGATACCATGGAGATGTGTAGTCCAATATTATTCCCTTTGTATTACAGCTGCAGGTGTCCGCTCTGCGAATGTCGAGATGCACGCCAGAAGGCTGGTGCGGCTGCGCCACCATGCAGGTTAGTAACCCCACCCAGTACTTGTAAATAAATATTATTATGTACCATGTATCAGAACAGTGCAGTGTATTGATTAAAAGTAATATAATGTGCAAGCAGGAATTGAACGTCTGCAGGTATGGCTGCAACAAGTTCATCAGTATGCAAGTGTAACTGGAAATATAATTGATAGGATTAAACAGTGCTGTAATACAGATGTCCCATCATTAATTAAATATACTGTAACCTGCAGTATAGTCTCAAGAGTACAGCTTCAGAATCTGAGGTAGTCACATGTCAGATATATCCCCTGTTGAAATGCTGAATCATGACAGAAGTGAGGCTGTTGGAAAGTGTTTGAATCACCACAGGTCTAATATGTGAACAAAGCCTAGAAGTACCAACCTGAACTGTGAAGTTGCAGAATGTATGAGAGTGACAGAAATGCTCATGTATGAATAAATAAAGTAGTAATAACCCCTGAATATATAAGCCTCAGTGTGTTTTTACAGAACTAAATGCATGTGGGAAGTACTGCAGTAAGCTAAGAGAAATGAATACTGAAAAGGCTTAACTGAGACAAAGAAATGTTAGGGGCTGCCATTGCTGTCATAAGGCGACATATGCAACATGCTGAGGGTGGTGACAATGTGAATGCTGCCGACAAACCCCCAGTGAGGAGACAGAGAAGAGTGTACAGGCCCAGGATAACCTACCAGGGGCTACATGAGCTGGAGATAGTGGAGCGCTATAGAGTGGACAGAGACCTCATGCAGCAAATTGTTGAGCTGTGCAGGCCAAGCGTCACACACAAAACCAACAGAGGGGGAACCCATTCCAGTGGAAACCAACCCTACCAACTGTTGTTTATTCATGGGCAAATCATGGTTCAGAAACCGCTAGACTGTTTGCAAGATAGCCACCCAGGACATACATCACTGAAATGAGCTACACACATCCCACATAGACTTTGAATAGCCCTTGTCCAATATCCCAGACACATGTCATAGACTTTGAATAGCCCTTGTCCAATATCCCAGACACATGTCATATCTAGATTTTCAACACTCTGTGCATAAATATGTATTGTCATATGATGGATTGGCAACTGGTCCAGAGATAGATCACACAAGCCAAGAATTGTGGAGTCCTGTTCGAGCTGTTAACACCTGCTGTCCCCCATGGTGCAGTCCTGGGATTGCATAAAACAAAGTGCACACACTACCATGTCAAGTCTGATGATGTCAGCATCTGACAAATGTAGCAGTGGAAATGGAAATCCCAGTAAAGCATATAGCACGTCGTGTTAATGCATATGTCACTAGTGTCATAACATAGGTAGGGGTTTGAATCCTGTAATTGCTGAGTGTGTGTGTGTGACACTGTTGGTCATTGTGGTGTGTGTTTTGCTTTTACTACGGTATGACGTATCAGGATACAAACAGTATGTGCATTGCACACATCAGGTATCTGTGTGGCAAATACATATATGTACATGTGACCTCAAGTAGTACATAGGTATGAAGCCTGCATACTACATGAATACATTTCTTACCTGTGACAGAATGTGATGCCGCTTCTCAGATCATAGGTCACATAGGTATGTATGTGACAAGGCCGGCCACTGTAGTGATCTATGGCCATAGTCATCTGTGTCACACACACCCATGACAGTTTCTATAGACTAGTGTGAGTGAGTGTACATGCCTGGGGTATATGTCAGACATGTTCATACACAACAAGGTCTGGCAATATTGGACAGTCATTATAAGTGTACAACAGCCTTGTGAATATGCATACAGGCCCCTTATTGCATATGTGATACAGGAAGGGACTTCAGAATACCTTTGGATATGTGGATACCAAAGGACAGAAGACATAACACTTGGTTGTATGTACACATTGGTACCCGACATACATGTCGGGGGCTACCACCTATGTGGTACTGTCATAGCTTCATAGTTTCATAGGTAGGTACTAGGTTATCAGCCCTAGGGCCCATACAAGCCTATCCAAAAATGTACCCTGGCCTTTGCTACCCAAGAAAATTATTTTCCTGTGCCCCTGTCAAGCAGAGCCACAGAAGTGATCCCCGGGGGGAATTTCCCATTTCCCATACAATCATCAAGATTTTTCTTGAAGAGTGCTAATAAGGAGCTCTGTTTGATATAGATAGGTAGTCTGTTCCAGAGGATGGGAAGTCTCTGGGACAGGAATCTATCCCTCCAGCATGTTCTGTTTATTGTGGTGATAAGGTTTAGGTCCCTATAGTGTGTAGCTCTGAGAGATTGGGATTTCTTTAAGTGGAGCATGTATGACAGCTCTGGGTTTGACATAGCTTTGTATGTTAGGCAGAGAGCAACCATGAGTAGGCGATATGCGAGGGAGTAAAGCTGTAGTTTTTTGAGACGGTCTGCGTAGAGCATCTGTTAGAGGTCAGTAATCCTCTTTGTGAGGTATTTCTGTGGTCTTTCCAGTTGTTGTAGATGTCTTGTGTGGTACATACCAAAAGGGGCATTGTACTCTATAATGGGTCTAATGAGTGATGAGTAGAGGGGAACAATGACCCCTTTTTTTAGGATGAGAATCCTTTTGTGATGGAATGAGCCACATAGAAGGATTTCCTGACCACTGTGGCGATGTGATTATCAAAGGAGAGACCACTGTCTACCTGTGTCCCAGGGTCTCTTATCACATTTTCGGCATTAAGTAGACTAGCAGCTATGTGGTAGTTCATGGGTACAGAGTTTTTACCAAAGGGGATGACAATACACTTTTTGGCATTGAGCTTCAGGCCATGGCTTTGACACCAGGTATCTGTCTCAGTGAGGCCCTTTTGTAGTTTGTTCACATCGCTAGGAGTTTCGATTATGGCTCCTAGTTTGCAGTCATCTGCAAACTTTGTTAGCCAAAGACCTTCTGTGTTAGCCTGCACTTCAGAGAAGTAGATAACACACAGGAGAGGAACCAGGATTGAACTCTGTGGTACTCCACTTGTCACTGGTCTGATGTCGGATTTGGAATCCTCTACTTTCACAGTGTGGGTTCTGTCCGTGAGCCAGTTGGCAACCCATCTTGTGACATAGGGATTTATACCTAGTTTAGTGAGCTTATCTATAATTCCAGAGTGGGGGATGGTGTTGAAAGCCTTGGTGAGATCTAGATAAGCTCTGTGAACCATGTTACCCTCATCAATGGTTTTGGTGACTGCTTCAAAGAAGTCAATCAGGTTTAGGAGACATGATCTGCCTTTTACAAATCCAAACTGGGTAGGGGCCAGAGTTTGGAGATTACCAATGTCTTTGTTTATGTGTTCCACGATGATACGTTCCATGGCCTTGCAGACCAGGCTCATCAGGCTAATGGGGCGGTAGTTCCCGGGGTCCGTCTTGGCTCCCCCTTTGTGGAGTGGGATAACCATCGCGGTGCATCATTCAGTGGGTACAAAGCCTAAGGTAAGGCTATGATTGAACATGGTACTTAGGTAGGGTGCCAGTTCATTCTGTAGTTGATGTAGAACTCAGCCTGGGATATTGTCAGGTCCCATGGATGCTGTGTTCTTGGCTTTGGATAGTGTGTTTTTTACCTGTGCAGCCGTGATTATAGTAACGTTGCATTGTTCCAGTATAGAGATGGACCCTCTATGGGGTGAGAGGGGGGTAAAGTTAGCACTGAACCTGTCTGCTAGGATGTTGGCAATGTCAGTTGGTTCTGTATATTTAGTGCCATTGTGCTGTAACTTAGAGCAGATCTGAGTGTTCCCATTTAGATTCTTGACATAGCTATAGAATTCTTTGTGGTTGTCTTTAGAGTCAGTGGCAATTTTGTTTTCGTAACTAGCTTTGGAGGATTTTATGAGGGATCTCAGCTTCTTACTGAGGTTGACCAGGGAGTTCCTCCAGTCATGGATTTTTACTCTGTTTTGCAACAGTTTCTTTCTTCTGTTGTAGAGTTTGTTTATGGCAAAGGACCACCAGATTGGCTTCCTTTTTTGGAGGACAACATCTTGGTTCTATTAGGGATAGCATGATCCATGCACTTGTCCAAGTGCTTATAAAGTGCATCTGTGTAGGATTCAGCAGTCATACCTATATTGTCCGTCTGTATGTGTGTCATGAAGTTTGCCACTTCTGTCTTAAGAAGTGTGAATTTGGCTTTGGAGGAGTTTTCTACGATGGTTTCCCTAATTAGGGGTGGGGGTGGGATGTGGATGTCTAGGCTGATTAGCTTGTGGTCGGATCTGACCAACGAAGAATTGACCTCTGGTGTGGAACACCGGTTTTCCATGCTGGTAATGACCAGGTCTAGGATATTGCTGCCCCTGGTGGGGGTGTGAATAAGTTGATCCAAGGCATTGGAATTTATGAATTCTAGAAACTGTTGAGCAAAAGAGTTGGTACATGAGTAGTTTTCCCAGTTAATGGTGGGGTAGTTGAAATTGCCCATTATTAGGGTGTTGGGTTGTACCCTAATACTTTCCAGTGTATCAAGAAATGAGGAGTGGGAATCCTGGGGCATGGTGGGGGATTTGTAGCAAGCTACAATTTGGATTGCAATCTTGCCCAGAGTTAGTTGCACTTGGATAATCTCGGATGCATTATGCTGTGCAACTAGCCTGGAGATGTAGATATCCTTAATGAATATGGACACACCTCCACCTTTAGTGCTTCATTCAGGGTTAGGTGGCCGAAAGGTATGGTATGAATTGTAGCCTGGTAATTCAGGGATGCTCTCTGGAGCTTTGAACCAGGTCTCTGTCACTGCACAGATGTCAATGTACTCCATTTTAAGGAGTGACTCAAATGAGTGCATTTTGAGGTTTAGGCTTCTAGCATTGAGTAGCATTACCCTCAGATTTTGCTTGCTTGTACCTGTTATGGTGGTGAATTTGTCATTTGAACCTTGCCTAAAAAAGGCACAATAGGGGTTGCAAGAGCCTTAGCCAGTATCCGGAATCCTAAGGGCAACAGGTGCAGGCCATCTCTGGCAATGTATCATGGTCTGTCGATCCTGTTGTCCCAGGCAGACAAATACTGGATCCCCTTAGAATGACACCAGAAGCTTAGCCAATTGTTGAAGTCAATCATTTTGTCCTTGTTCTGTGGTATCATTCTGGGTGATGGCAGGATGTTACTCAAGGTTAGGGTCCTACCTGCCTGGGATACAAGATCGGAAAGCACCTCCATGTCTCTTTTCATGTAGTCCAGGGAGGTACATCTCAGGTCATTCACACCAACATGGACAATGACAGTGTCATATTTGTATTTATTGTGGAGTGACCTGAGTGCATGTGTTATGTGGTGGATCCTGGCACCTGACAGGCAGCTGACAGTAACTTTCTCCTTGTTTAGTCTAGTGAGTGGAACATCAGTGTGCCTGACTATAGAGTTACCTATGACTAGAGTGTTGGGTACATTGTTATGCCTTATGAGCTGTGGTTGAGTGGCACACTGAGTTTGTGGGCTAAGTGTCTTTTGGGTTGTGTTGGGGGCTGGAGTATGCTTGCGTTTATGCTTTGGATGTCCCTGATGCTTGGGCAGGTTTTTATTGCGAGCCTGTTAGGTGTGTATTTTGTGTTTCTATGTGTGTGTTTTGGTGCTGTAGGTTTTGAGGGACTATGTGATGAGTGTGGTGCAAGTGTTTACCTTCTCCTCTTGACTGTCTAGTCCAGTCTTGGGTGAAGAGAGTTTTGCTTCCAGTTTGGCTATATAAGTGCATCTCTCACAGGTTGTAGTGTTGGGTGGTAGCAGGAGAGGGTTGTCTGTGTATATGAGGCAATTGCTGCATTGTCCTAAGATGCCCAGATTCTGTCAGGATACTATGTATAGTAAATGTGGATGACTATGCTATAATCGGCTTACAGCTCAGCAGCATGTGTTGGACAACAGGCATCTGTCTTTATGATACCCTTGTGTAGGACATGTGCCCCATCTGGAGAATGCATTGTAGGCCACTGCATGTATTTCCAGATGTGGACGGACATATCCCTAGTGTGTTTGCATGCACCTAAGGGGCTATATGCCAAACGTGTGAGCCCAGGAATGGGTGGCGGTCAATACCATTGGTTACTGTTATAGTATAGTACCGGAAAGATACAACTGTTACTGTGTTCACTACATCTGTGTGTCGCTTGTCTGGACATCATCTGATAATTGGTTATAGTCAGGCTGTTGAGGTTGTGTATACTACCAGAATCCTAAACATTGACAGTTAGCAACAGTATCACCCACAGCAGAGTGTCAAACCATGTCACACACACATGTGTACCCATGTTACAACATATCTGTAGTAGAATGCATATTGGCCACCAAGAGATACTATGAGATGTTAACACTGTGTAATACAGGGTATGTCACATGTCCCGTGTGTCCACTATGCACGTACATGCACAGTGCACCCCCAACATGTTCCCAGAGGTACACCTGCAAATCTGTACTGCACACATCACACACGTACTGTCTACTCACTAACACATGCTGCCATCACTACACACTTCATCCACGTGGCACATGGGCGGACAAGACATACTCAGACATAACACTGGTGTACACAATACGACATTGACAATCATAGCTTTGATGCACCATGCCTGCTCAGATATACCTACAAGGATATCATTACACTTTCCTGTTGACAATCTGCTAACATTGCTACAAAGTCATCCTGTGCATCAGCACCGTGTTAGCCTGTTCCTGCATCACTGTTACAGATGACAGGTGGTGGCACAGGTGTAATCATATGCACAGGGTGTGTTGTCGGTTTGCCAGAGCACGACATTGACCCATCCAATCAACATGTATGTGTGTGTGTGTGTGTGTGTGTGTGTGTGTGTGTGTGTGTGTGTGTGAGGGACAACAGTACAGCATGGGCCAATGTTGATGTCATGTGTGTGTGTCTGTGTGAGCCCTAGGTGTTTGGTTTATGTTTGTGTGTCTGCACACAGCTCCACCATGTGGCTGCCATATACGGGAGGTTGTGGGATAGCCACAGACTGTACCTGCCAGGCTGTACAGATCATTGTCTCTGGGCATGGACAAGGAATCTGTGCCTGGCAGGGGTGCTATGGACAGTATTGGGTACCAAGCCTGACTGGGTACTATCATCAGAGGCAGAGGTATGTCGACTGGAGCCACATTCCTGCTGGGACTGGCCAGAGCCACATGCACGTGGTCTACTGGCACTACGGGAGCGGCTGTGATCTGTGGGTCATCCGCAACGACTGCCAGCTGCTGATGTTGCTGGCATACGTCTGCGTCAATGTCTTAGCCATTCCGCATGGTCCTGGCTCATGGAAAACACATTGTGGAGGGCATCTAATGTCTCCCCCCAACGTCTATCAATGACCTCGGTGTAATTACGTATGGCACAAGCAAGGTCACGGATACTGTCATTGATAGCAGTGTTATGGGCCCCTCTGCGCCCTTAGTCCTTGTCTGGTGTACCGTTCCATACATGCCTGTGCCTGCAGTACAGCCCGGAATATAGCTGAGGTTGTAAGACCTGTGGCGGCATGTCTGCCTGGGGCAATACAACCTGCAGTGCTCCCACAAGAACCCCTGGACATCTGCCTATGTGGTACCATTCCACGAATCTGGGTATGCCTGCTGTGAGGGGATGCATGTGCCATGGATACCACACTCTCCTAGTCAGTGCCATTGGTGATGAGGGATATATTGGCAGTATGAGTGTGTGCATAGATGGGGTTGAAAGCTGTGTACTGTTGACTGGTGGACCAACGACAGACCCTGTCAAACCTGCCTGTGCCACAATATATGTCTCATCATCTCCACTATTTGTGGCAGTTTCAGGTTCCCTGCTGCATTCAGCCAACCCAATCTCTGCACCTGTGAGAGTAAGACAGGAAACACACTTTACAATCTGTACATGATGTTATCATACATGCACACATGAACACATGCACACATGAACACATGGGCACATGCACACTCCTCACTACCGCAGATACACACACCAGCAATCCAAAACATACTCAATAGTGGTTGAAGGTGGGTGACAGTATCACAAGGCAAACAGTCACGTCACACGTGCCAGAATGCAGAATAAGTGTTGCTCAAGTCCATGCAGTGCGAGTGTAGACACCCCTAGTTAATGACAGTATACTTGGCTGTGATGCATGTGTGTAGTTGTTCACTGAGTGCCTACACCCTGAAATACAATGTGTACAAGGACACAACATTTCTGTGCAAGTATTATAAGCTCTGCAATGTCCTGTGTACCATCACTCACAGGTATACATACCATGGCTGCATGTGTTATCTGTGTGTCACATAGATTTCCATGTCTGATTGCAGTGTCTGTAGCAGATAATTGTGGGCACAGGTGTAGCAACATGCATGCTATGCACGCACACGGGATGAGTGGTGCATGTAGACGTGATGGAATACCAATGCTCGACATGGCCATTGTACAGTGGTTATGGTGAGTGAGGGTCATATTCCAGATATGCCAGTGCCAGCCATGACATTGCATGTTACATGACTGCAACATTAAACATCACACATACCCAGTGTGTCATGTGACCTATATACCCAATAGCATTCCATGACACATATGTGTCACTTTGTACAGAATGTGACTGCTATGCATATTGTGTATAGTTGCATATGTTTACAAACACAACATGCTATGCATAATGTGTATAGGTGCATATTTGTGCACACACAACATTGAGGTGCAAAGCAATGACAGTTATGTGTAGTACTGTGGTCACTGTAACTGTAAGGGGTGTAGTACCATTAGCCATCATCATCATGTATCATGTGGTCACTCAAGGCCACTAAAGTGTGCTAGACCACAGCGTAGCATGCTGTACCTGAACCGCAGTGCCGTGGCTATGTTTGCAATTACACAGCCACGTTGTACAAGGGTGTGTGAGGTGCCCAATAGGGAGCATTGCCTAACATGACTGTGTTATGTGTTGAAGAGTGTTGCACAGCCCCATGCTAGGCCCCTACCCCTCAGGTATATTATGTGTGGAGTGTGGATGACATGTGGGATACTGAAGTGTGACCTGGCTGCGGGTGTCCGGTTACGCTATGTGTAGTATGTCGAGGTGTACTGCGTATGACAAATGTGTTATGTTGTGTACATGTGTATCAACTATGCCTATCCAATGTGCAGTACAGTGTTGCCACAATTGTGTCTGATGCTCTGTGCATTGCATGTGATTGAGGCAGCTACTGACTTTACTGAGATGTTTAATGTCTCACAGCAAACATGCACAGCATGCATTATGAGTAGGTGTGTTACGTGTACATGGCCTACACCTGACCTATGGCATGCACATTTCATTACCAATATTAAAGTGTTAACACACTCACCAGCATGTATCGTCTGCCCGGCTGTCACACCAGAGGGACCTACAAGAATATAACACAGTTTGTCAGTGGCCACAACTGTGGCATTGCTACTGTGAGTGTGCTAAACTACAGTAGAACAACATTTGACAGTCACAGGTGTACAGATACTATTCCAAATATCAGTATTGCATACAATGGGCAGCACAACTGCTAAACACACAGTACACATCTCACATATGCATAATCTAACAATACAGGTAACAGTAGTCTACAGCTAGGGCATGTTACCTGCATGTTCCATGTCATCATGCTGGGTGGCTCTGACCTCCATGATGACACATGTGTGATGCTGTTACTGCTGTAGGCCAGGAGCCACCACGCTTAGGAGCAGCTACTCCACTCTGGTGAGGGTGGGATGTATGGCCACCCCACCACCTGGCTAATGCAAGCTGTTGTCTATGGATATCAGACGCACGCCGCCGGAGATGTCTAATTAAAATCACTGCAGTGATGGCGTACCTGCTCATATGTCCGGTTATGCATGCCTATGTCATTTATCCGACAAACAAGATCTTGCCACAGTCCAATACGCTCATGCTGATGCTGGCTGGTCCTGGAAAACAGCATGGTATAATGCTGCACCAGGTTGTGGTGAATTTCCTGTTCCTCTGCAGCTGTATAGGACGGGTTGCGTTGATGAGCCATAACCCTGGAAGACAATTAAACGATATGTGTGAGCAAGTCATGTGGCACACTTAACATTCTACAGTACAGATATCACTTAACTGCCATATATAGCATCTGTTAGTCTGTCAGAGGATACACACATTCAATACCACATATCATTGCTCAGCCCACAACTGGCTGACAGTGCCTGGCACATTCCATATATTAAACCACTATACACCAGTACTCGGCACACTGTTTGTGATACAATGCACAACCTCACCACTGGGGTATATATATCAAGCTAATGCATGAAGAAATATGTCATCCATTGCAATGAATGTAAAGTACAGTTACAGTATTACCAGTAAACAACCCTAGTCATTGATGCCATACCCCTACCTAACATATGTGCACAGTTGTTAATATAGCTCGAATACTTCTGTAACAGAGTATACATGTTGCTAGGTACACACGCATACCCTGTAACACACATGTGATTGCAGGCATGGCACAGAGGGTTCAGGACCAGGAACACACTGTGCCAGCCCCAGTAGGCAGACAGAGGCGTACCCAATATGCCTATGCCCTGGCAAAGAGGGAACGTATAGCACATACTCTGACAGAGTAGGCCCCATGGACTGACACCTCCCTACCTGCACACACAGTGAAATGGACGGCACACAAACATGACTACCCGTAAAGTGTACCGTATGGGTGGCCCCATGTGTGACTCCAACATAGGCAGCCCCCAAACACTGTACACCCAACAGCCAGTGGAGCATGGAACACCAACACCCGAACAGTATGCGAGTCCTACAGCAGACGGCGTTGCTGTATGCTGCCACGTTCGCCGCAAGGTGTATACATATGAACATATATATATGTGTATATACATATATGTAGATAGATATAATTACATATATAGAAATATATGTACACATATACATGTAAGTACTACAGTTAAGTCAGGGAATCAGAGGGATGTAAGGTGACTGAGATGTAACACGCGATATCTGTACATAGTATACATAGTGAAACGACAACCTGAGCATCCGGGAGGTTCAACAGAAGAGGATACCGCCAACCATAGAACGGGCAACATACCGAAATGCATAACCGCGAGGTGGAAAGATCGCCAGACCACAGTACTGTAACAGTACATGCACGGGTAATAGTATGATGATATGAGGGGAGAGGTAGACACCACCGCCGGTGTCACGGCCCACGCAGGTACTGTGTGCAACCGTCCCCGTGAGTGCCGTAGTATGTGTACGTGTGCGGTGAGGGTGCCGTGTGTGTTGCTGTGTGAGTGTAATGTGTGTGTCTCCGTAACATGTGTATGTTGGTGCCATGTTAGAGGCAGAGTGGAATAATATGTGTAGGCATACGGTACACTAGCCACAGGCATATGTACACCAGTAGTCCAAAAGTAGTAGTGAGAGCCCCACCCTGGCTAGGCATGTTGTGACGTGGAACGATACAAAGTGACAATGTCCCAGATTGTAGCACAGGAATATACCCCACAGGAAATGGAAAGGACGTATGTAATACTCATGCCCGTATGTATGACACCGATATGTTAATTGCAAAACCACACGTTGGCAAAGTCACACAGCAATAGGTATGTACCACGGAAATACGTATGTGCTACCCCAGTACTGACCGTGGCCACGTATCGGCCCGTAAACACCGCTGTGTGTTCTACAAGTGTCAAACAAGCAATCCCCATCTGAATAGGTGGCAACCACTGGCAAACAGGCCATCCCAACAACAGGACCACAATGACTGTAAATATCTGGGACAGAATGACAAGGGATAGTCATCACGTACAAACAACCGCTGATATACCACAGATGTGACGGAGGAATACATGCATCAAGCACACCCGCAGGCGATACCGACACCACATGACAACAACACAACCTACAATCCCATACCAACAGACAATTAACTGTCAACTCTCCAGGTAGGGATGGAGCACACAGACAACTATACTGTGTATGTAGAGATGCAAGGCCCACAACCCGTATCCGTCACCTACAACCACCGATATCCCCCACCGTACATATTAAAGGAATACAAATACAAACCGTAATAGCAGCACAAACATACAGGCAGTCAATGACATCTGCATAACCGCAACATCTCGCGTGGGAAACACAATCAAAGGCGGATGCATACTTGCATGCATTGTTTAAAGGACTACAACAGCCATGTTACACATCCGAATGCAATTTGCCATCAACAGACGTCGTCAGGACAGGGACACCCACATGTCGAACCAAATACTATACCCTACACACACAATCCACGGCTAACATCACTGTGAAATATACCTGTCGCCACACATAGCGGCTGCAGTTACACATAACATAACACAATACAGACCATCTCCACAAAGGTAGGGCAAATAGCCAACGCCCAGGTGAGGAATCCAACCATACCCCAGTTTCGACGCGTAATTTCCGAATGGAGTAGATGCACAGGTGATATGCACATAATTACTCACTGAAGAACAGCAATTGGTGGGATGAACCCACATGTTGCAGGTATCGACAGATATAAGGATGACTCTCAGGATATTCAAACCGTATGCTCATACAGAACCAGCAGTGTACAACCGAAAGCGAAATAAAAAGGAAAACCAATACACGGAACGAAACACGGAACAAAACACCGACAAGGTATGTAGAACACACGATATGTACGGTTGTGTAACGCATGATGTGTATGATGAAGCTGTACTGTATGGGAATGGTGTTTGTAAGTAATGACACTTGTCTATAATGCAGAGAGTGGTGAAAGGTGGTTATGTAGTGCTATCCTGCTGAGCATACGAACGACTGTGGACACCGTGTGCACAGCAGTGGGACATCATGTACGCAGCCGAGACACCACAAGGGCTGCCACAGGGGGGCATTAGAGAGAACAATGCCAGACCACACGCCGATGCTGGCAGTGGATGTCCAACAAGGAAGTGCCATAGCAGGGGATAGGACATGTATGTATACTGTCACAGCATGCATGTGTATGGGCATATACCATCTATGTCATACGTAATGTGCGGCCGATGTGCACGTATGCCCTGCAGTAGGGGATACTATGTCAACTATGTGTAATGTAAAGCTGTCAGGGTGGATATGACAGACATTATACACAGTATCACAGGCATATCATGCATAACAGAGGTATCGCCTATTGGTATGTACAATAACAGGATACATATGGCCTGTAGGTATGGGACAGAGTAGTAGCATCATAGCCAGCCAAAATGGAAGGGACACCAAGTAACCATGCCCAAAGGATCTGTAGCAGGTGCACCGTGGGCAACAATGAAGTCTGGCAGGTCCATGTGTAAACACATGTGCAGTGTATACAGTAGTGTCACCTCCCCATGGTAGTGTCCTGTGAACAGCAGAGGCGGGTGTCAACTGCATGTCTACACAGTACCGCTGCTGTGGTGGTACCATGACTATGTGTCACCCAAACAGCAAGGGAGGTATCACATGAACAGTGCCACTGTGTGTCCCTGTGGGATGTGCACAGGACCTATGTTCCACAGCATGGTGTGTGTTGTGTCTGCGGAAGTAACACAGAAGCCCAGCCCATGCAGTGTGGCGTGTGTGCACATATCCATGAGCAGTCCGTTCACACTGCCCACCGCAAATGTCATGTATGAGGAGTATATGCATCAGTAATGCGGAGGACATGGTCCGTGACAGAGCAGAAGACACCCCTGCGTATGTGGTATGCAGATGTGTACAGATGTGTTTTCCGTATGTCAGCCGCATATGTAAACCGTCCGAGCCTGGTACACATCGTGGCATGACAATGCTGTGCCATGTAAAGTTGTAGCTGTTGTGGAAGGTACACCATAAATGTGGTATTGTACCCTTGACCGTGTGTAGATGTGTGTATGCCACAGGTACAATGGCTACCTATGTACCAGCATCACACACAGTACAGATAGGTGTGGCCCTGCAGAAGGGTATCCATGCCACAGTGGAATACGGTAACCACAGGACCGTGTGGGGCATATGTGTGTACAGCAACCATGTACAATGTGATATGTATGTACGGGGCCAGTATCCATGTGATAGTCAGTGGGTGAATGTTGCTATGCAAAGGTGATGTGCATGCACCATGTGTCATGCATCCTGATGCCATGACACTCATATGATGTATCCGCCACACTAACACCCGTATGGTCGTTATCGGTATGAGCTGTTGGAGCAATAATGGCACCAGGTATGTAGGCGTGGGATATCTAGGCATGGACAGTACTCTGTGACAGCATGTTGTGTATGTAAGCAAATAGTGAACATGAGGGGCCCCATGACTGAGGACTGTGTAATGCCATATGTACCTGACATGTAGTAGGTACTATGATATGCTTGCACCACTGTGTGTCCTGTCCACGAGTCATATAGCATAACATCCTGAGACACAGGGTATGATGTTCAGGTGGATGTGTACGTTGCCAATACCAGAATGTGGAATGGTGCTGAAGGGCAATGTGAGGACAACGTCTGATGTGTTGGCCTCTGTACCACCCCAACCACCCATGCAACGGTATGACAGGTGGCCAGCATGTGTATGTGACGTGCTGTGGCACACACAAGCCCAACAAGGGTGCCAGGAAAGGCATGGAGGCCATCAATGTGTGCGGGAAGCACGTTCGTGAGGATGTGCCCCAGTGCCATTCAGAACAGTCCAGTCATGGGTGTATGACTGCAGTCCCACACGTGCAACGCAGTGCCACCCATGGGTAGTGCTAGAGATGCCGCTGCGCGGCGGTCAGGGTACATAATGTCTGACAACAGGCTAGCAGTGAATATAGCGGGCTGGTGCAGAGACATATACCAAACAGGTTGGTGGGACATAACAGCCAGGGACATCGGAAGGTGACATCGGGCCAGTGTCCCAGGACATAACGTGTGCATGTCAGTACCATGTATGTGTCCACAGGGACACTATGATGTCCATGCATGGATTGCAACCCTGTAGTGAGTGAGAGTGTGTATTGTTGGTAAGTACACCATCGCCTGGCACGTTGCCAACATTATCTCGGTCTGCAATGCCTGGGTGACTATTGTATGTGACATCGAATGTGGATGTAGCCAAACAATACAGACATACCACCACACTGCCTGAGGCCCCACATCACAATGTGCGGCAGTCATGTTTAGGTAGCTAGCCTTGGAGCATGTGATGGACCTCGAGGACCCACCATGGCTGACAAGTGATGCACCCCACACATGTGAATATACACCACCGTGCAACAGCCTGCACATGTGCTCGTACATCATATGTGCATGTAACATGACCACCACCGTGGCGTTTGTGAACAGGTCAGTACCGCCATGTCTCTGTGTGGAATAGCATGGTCTCTACCATTGTGTACATGCTACGGAAGCGCACTGTGGTATGTGTCAGCATATGTATGTACACTGTCCATCTGCCGGGGTGTCATGCCATTAACAACTGCTGTCAGCAGATGTCAGTAGTACTGGTTGTAGTACACATGTTCCGTGTATGCTGCGATGGGTGTGTTTCCATGGTGTGGCTAGCAGGGCCGTGAAGCATATGTGTTCATCCACCAAAGGGGGGATAACCCCAGGTGCAACACACCAGACACATGGAGGTATTGTGCATGCTGAGGGTAGTGTAGGTATGGTATGTGTTGTGTAATGTGTCAGCCAGCTGGGTGGAGTGCATGCCTCAAGCATGTGTAGGTACATGGGTGTCTATTCTAGGGAAGTGTGGGTTGCTGTCAGCACATGGCAGTATCAGCTGACTGAGGCCCAATGTACAGTATAACAACACAGACGGCATGTAACCTGTGGTGTACAATGTCAACTCTGTTGCGTGTTACAATGTGTCTAGCGGTCACAAACACGGGTATCCGCACATTGAGCACCTATGATGCATTGTGTTAGGCAACTATCCAGGATGTGTGCAAAACACTGTGTGATGTGTGATCCCCTCACCTGTGGGTGTTGCAGTCCAGGTATGTGCCTGGGAGGTACAATCCGTGTACAATCCATACTCACAGGCGTGCTGCGCAGAGCATGGAGGCAGGTCCCAGTCACTGCAGAGAAATGTGAGTGGTGCAATAGTGTGTGTGCCTTGCTTGTGTGCAGCACAGTTGAAGATGCAAGCATTGTCCCACATGACCCCATGCCATGCCTGCCTGTTACAGCCCTGCTGGAGACAGTTATGTGACACCACCACAGAGGCAGTATAGCATGTGAAGATGTACATGTGTGCTCCACTCCCCAGGCAGATGGCTGCAGGTCATGAGTGCCACAGCAGTGTGGTCGACCAGGACTGTCATAGCGGTCAGATACCGCATGCCTGTACAATAACAGTATGAGCATAGGCAACAGTTGCAGTGACACAGTAGGTCAATGTACAGTGTCCCTGTGTTCAGACCACTGCCTACTGTACACTTGGCTAGACACACACCCAGAGGGTAATGACACCGGTGAGCCATCGCATGTCCCAGTACACGTAGCCTGTGTAATGCCATCACAGGGTGGTCACAATAACACGTTGTATGAGAGATATATTGTACCAGGTGATGTGTCATGTGTGCATATGTTGAGTTGCACAGCTGTTCACACGTCCGCAACATATCAGTGCATGATGCCTAGTGTAACATGATGTGTGGAACTGCACTGTGATCCACAACAGGGTCATCCGAGACAGGTGTGTTGTGAATGGTGTAACCCATGGGTCCGCGGGATATACACTGGTGCTGTTGGCTGCCATGCTGGGGGTCACCAGTGGTGCCTACAGTGGTGATACAGACATACTGCACACATTGTTCTGGCAGGAATGTCCATTGTTGTAGATGATGTGTTACTACGTGAAGGTAGGTGTGTGTTGTGAATGCTACCCATCCAGATGTGACCATCAGGTGCAGTCATGGTTGTCGACAGCATCACACCCATCCACAGCTGTCCGCACCCTGTCCCCAGAATGGGTATCAGCTGCCCTCGTACTGTGTGACTAATGTGCAGATGGCGGAACACCTACTACTGGCTGGCTAACAGTGTCATCTAGGAAGGCTATGTGATGGCTGGAATACGCCGCTCTAATGTATAATGATGGTATCCCAATGAATTACATACAATCACATATAGTAAGCCATGGCTGGCATGTAAACCGTGTACAACAATAACTGTGTGACTGACCCAAACAATGCGGAGCCATGTTGAACATGCACCGGTTAGAATACCAAATGAGGTATGTTGCACGTATTGATGTACAACTGTCAGCTATGGGCACAGCATGGATGCAGACGCACATCCCCCACAGGCAGTACCGCTCCATGTTGGTAGGGGGGCATTGCACGAGTACATGTGACAGTTGCTGTACTGCCACATGTACTGCATATCCGTCATATAGGGGTAGCAGTGGTACGTGACTGTCGGACATGCCTGTACATACGACCATGTCCCATGGGATATGTGTTACGTGTGTACAACACCTGTCGTACCATCATCAACCTGTGAAGTGTATGGCTGCCAGTGTACCTGTGTGACATGTTGTGCAATGGGTGCAAAGGTACGCAGTAGCGCATTGCATGCCCACATGTCCCACACAGGTGCATAGCCTGAACATACAATACAAATAGGGTGTTGGATAATAGCAACCCACAAGAGTTGATGGGTACGGGTGGTAACCCACTATCACCTGTCCAGGTAAGGTGTGCATGTCCATGACACATTAGCACCTGAGATGTCAGCAGTACAGCTGTACAGGGCGGCATGCATATTTGATCACTAATACCCTTGCATGTTCCACCACTGGCCTGTTGACAGACAGACACCAACACAATGTGCAGCATTGACATGTGCACAGCACATCACCGCTGGCTAGAGTAGAACAGGATTACTGTGTAGACATGTGCACAGAACATCTGTGCCAACCACAGTCAAACATGGTATGTGTTGAACCCCACCGTCATTGTAGCCCATGCCACAGACAGATGTTCATGCATCTGTGTATGTACGGCTGGGAATGTCCCTGGCCTAGCAGTATAGCTGTGTCAGTGTTGCGAACAACATACTGAATGGGCTGGGTGTGTGAGGTGTGCATCATACGTGTATGGTCTGATGGATGATACCAGCAGTGCCCCCGCTATGTGAACATCCCTGTCCCCATAAATGGATACCTATGCTGTGCCCAACACCACGGTCCCTGTGGGAGGGATGGTGCTGTGCGGTGCACCCACCGACATGGCGGTGGCAGCAGGCACTGGATGTAGACATATGTGGTACCCATGTCAGGCCGGGGTACCATCCATGTGCACAGGATATCATTGTGCGGGCACATACAGCACTGTGTTGAACAATATCACAGCACATAGCACCTGTCAGGGTAATGTGTATGCATGGATGTGCGATACCAGCATGCACCATACACACCCCCACCAAGCAGCATGCTGCCTACCTTGCAGAAGGCCATTGTCCACACCATGATGATAGACATGCGTAATGTCCATATACTCATAGCAATGAAATATGGAATGGACAGCCACCCTCCCAATACCAGTATCCCCCAGGTGGGACACATCCCTGTGCCATGTATGTGACATACCCTGCCATACCATGCAGCCCTGTCCAGCAAGGCTGCACGTGCCATCACAGTCACACATGGTGCGATGGCCAAATGGCACTTGCACTATCAACTGTCCAGAGCAGTAATGTGGCACTGATGCACCTTGTGGTGTCACAGGTGCTGTGTGTTGGCGTGTACAATGTGCGCGCGCACATGCTATGTATGACCATCCCTGCTAATGTCACATGATTACACATTGTGCCATGTGTATCACATGTGCAATACAGGTGAGCCGTGGCAGGTTGTCCAACACCTGTACAGTGCTGTGTAGATGTACATGGCACAACACATGCATGTACAGGTGTCCACGTGTATGTGTGCAGTGCCACCGCTGACGTCCATAATGGCTGCGTCTGTGATGCCTAGCGACATATACACAGCATCCAGGTGAACAGTAGAACTGTGCGCACATCGGGACATGTGCCGACTGGTATGAACACAGGTGCAGGCAGGTACACATGTCCACAGCAGGTTACCATCTACATGGGGTGTGTACAGTGTGATGAGTTGACACACAGATATGATATGATACCCGCTGCATAACGGTGTGACAGGTGTGACAGCAGCACGTCAGCTGTGTCAGTGTCATGATGCATCGCAGAGATTACTGTGCAGATGCCGTACATGTCATAGCAATGTATGTCCAGCGGTATGCCAGTACATCAGTGTAAATGTGACCTGTCACCATCATTATGTCTTACAGATAATGCCTCGTTCACGGCTGCCAGCCTTCAGCCGCCAGGAGGATGACGTAATCATACCGTTGCTCCATGACAACTATGACCTGCTATTCAGCCATGTTCCACAGCAAGCGCAGCAGTGGGATGACCTGTGGCAGGATATGCGCAGGAGGGTGAATGACGTGGGTGGCAACAACCGTACCTACCAGCAGATACGCCGACACTGCACGGACCTAATACGGCACACAAAACAGCGTGCCGCCGCAATCGCCAGAGGACAAGGTGGAACAGGTGGTGGGCCACCAACCCAGCCCACACTCACACACACGGAGGAGCTCCTGGCCAGTCTGGGGACACCCAGGGAACAGCATGCAGAAACACTAGCTGCCATCGTGGAGGTGGGTGTCTCCCAACCAATGAGCCTGGAGCTGCCTGGTAAGTCAGTCTTGCATATGTGTATGATATCTGCTGTAGGTGTGGGTGTCACTGTACACCACGTAATGTACCAACACATGCCAGGTATATGGGCACACAAGCCGCATACTACAGTATGCTACGTTGTGTTTGCAGACGTGTGCATACCACATGCTATCACACAGGTACATGATGTGACATGCACAGTGCTTACTGTGGCTACAGTCATGGATAATGTTTATACTGTTGTGTCGCCCCTATACAGGTACCTCTGATGTGTCGCACAGCCATGGGTCCGTCGCAGGTGAGACTGTTGTTAGTAACAGGCATGTTACAGTGTAGAGTTATTCGCCATGTCGCCAGGTATAACATGCACACCTGGGTTCTGCTCCAGTCATGGTATACAGGTCGCACCACCAGACACACACATCCCACCCATGTGCAGTAGATACAACCGTTATTATACACCGGCATGAAACCACAGTACCTGTCAGTGTGATATGTGCAGTCAGCTATGCATACAATGGTGGAGGTGTTCTACAATGGATGCATATGTAGTATGCATTGGAACACCATTTGTGGTACGCACACAGTACCACATAGTGAGCTGTGATCTGGGCAGCACACAGGTGTTACCAATGTGACATATGCCCCTGCATTGTGTGCACAAGTTGTGACATGGCACATGACATGTCCCACGCCCGTGGTGTTCTGTCTGCAATATTGTCACACCATGACATGACCTACACCCGACATAGCAAACATCCACACTGTTGTCTGCATAGCCCTCTGGATTGTGACACCTCCGACTTGTATGGGTGTATGTCACATGGCCCACCACAGGGATGGGTACACGATGCCCATCACACACAATTGTCCATGACCCAGTCAAACATGGCCATGGGTGATAGCCACAGGCATGTTGCCACACAGTACATCTGAAGTGGATAGACACCGTTGCACATTGTCCACACATAGTGCGATCATAGCCGTAGTGGACCACCTGTACATTTGATGTGGTACACCAGACAACCGGAATGCCTGTCTGCAGCCACCAGAGGTGCCACCAATGTCTACCATATACGTGCTGTGGAACAGCATGACTGTGTTGCAGACATGGCAATGCAATGCGTCCATGTTATGCATCGCACAGCAACATACCTGTGTCCTGTTGCCATGCAGTGGCACAGTGCCTGTACTCCCCACTGTATAGCTATGTACATGGCTCACACCAACCACACCTGCACAGACATCTGTGTTACACATGCATTCTATCCGTAGCCTGTACACATAACACTGCACTGTGAAGCCCAGTATGATGCAGTGCATGTGGTGGGACACCATTGTCACATGTCCACATGTTATCGCACATGTCAGCGGAGTACATGTCAAGGTGACGCCAGCCATGTGTACTGTTAACCTGCCTGTGGCCACATGGTGTATCACGGTGACGCATGCAAACTACCATGAATGTGTATACTGCATGCCTACTGATATGACACCTGCTTGATGTAGTGTGCACCCCAGGGCAGAATGCATACTAACACTATTAATGTCTGGCCTGCATTCTCTGTGCTGTGGTGTGGGAATGCTGCATGCCATCTGCAATATCACATGCATGATGTGTCTGCGTGTGTGTGTGTCTGCGTGTGTGTGTCTGCGTGCGTGTGTGTGTCTGCGTGTGTGTGTGTCTGTGTGTGTCTGCATGCGTGTGTGTGTGTGTGTGTGTGTGTGTGTGTCTGCATGTGTGTCTGCATGTGTGTAATGTACCTTACAGTATGTCTTTGTATTCACAGGTGGTGTAGGTGCGTTCCCCTCCTGCGGTCCATCTGATGCTAGTGTCCCCACAGATACTAGCGGTGATGACCATATGCATGATTTACAGGCAGGGTTGTCAGGGGCAGAAGCTGTGCCATTGGTTACCATCCCACCTATGTCCCCCTCATCCCCGCACACGGTTCTGATGCCGACACATACCACATCACCGTTGCCCATAGAGGAAGGACAGCAGCGTCTGTTGGCATTGAGCAGGAATGTGTGGTGGCTACAGAAGGTGCGCGTACACACCATGTTGCCAGTGTAATGACTGGTGATGTGCCACACAGGCATGTGGCTGGTGCTGCTCGTAGGAGGACCTCTGGCAGACATGCACCTGCTGTACAGGGCGCAGCAGCTGGTATCACCAGACGCATGTTCCAGACTGTAATGGCGGCACAGGCACGTGCTGAATGGCAGAACCAAGAAGGGCAGAGGCTGCAGAGGTCCGCAATCCGTTCCCTAAATGACAACATCCAGTCATTGGCGAATGCTCAACAGTAGATTGCTAATGTACTGGATATGCGATTAGGTGAGATGGTTGGAATCCTCGACCGAGGCATGTCAATCCGCGAGCGTGAGCTGTCTGTGCTGGAACACCTGGTAGGGGTGAGGCGTAGGACACGTGGCGGGCCAGCAACACCACCTAGTGTAGGTCGGCGTGTGTGTGCCACCTCTCA
>NC_056740.1:270653713-270698388 GCF_019279795.1 Protopterus annectens
CAAATAGTTGAGCTGAGAGCACACAATGCGGCGCAGAGGTGCATGTGCTGCGAGGATGACTATTCCCTTAACCCAGTCATGTGGCTTGCCCGCAAACAACATCGGAAACAGGAAGGTGATGTTGAGAATATGAGGAAATGCAGAAGAAGTGTAATTGGAGTAATAATGAGCAATCAACACTAATCAACCTGAGGCCAATCGTGACAGCTGACAACTCTGCATGCAGAAACCTGCAAAACGGGATAGGGGAGGCATATGAATGCAAAGAAAGTAGGGGAGGTAGCAGATTGCAAAGAGTGAAGACCTAACACAGCAGAGCCAAGCAGACAGGCAGCACAATGGCGGCGGCACACAAAACGCACGATATGACATGTCCCACAAACTACACATGACAGGGCTCTGCAGGATGCATGCCAGGAAATAGGTGCAACGTGCAGAAATAGTAAGGGAAGGTCAAAAGGTAATCCATTGCAGGCAAGAGTAATGTAACACCAAAGGCAACAGCGTTGCAGTGCCAACGGTAAAACACGGAAGATAACCCCCAGATACGGCCATACAGACACACCCTATGATATCACCGGGTGCACAGCACAACAGTATAAAGTGTGAATGCACACAACACACAGTCGTGTATTCCCAAACGCCACACCATAGGTGTAAACACACGGGGAACTTTTAAAATGTACATGTTGGGTGCTGCCGTGGCCGTGATCCATCAGCATGTGTTAGAGACAGACGGTGTTGTGGAGGAGGGTGCTGACAACTACCGTAGGCCTCGGAGGAGAAGGAGAGTGTTCAGACCAAGGGTAACCTACCAGGGGCTACAAGACCTGGAGATAGTAGAGCGTTACAGGGTGGATAGGGACACGTTACAGCAAATAGTGGAGCTGTGCCGACCACGCCTGAGAACAAGAAACAACAGAGGGGGAACCCATCCCAGTGGACACAAAGGTATGTGTAAGCTTGCAAATACTGGCCACAGGTACCTTTCAAAGGCCAACTGGGGATATAATGGGCATCTCACAAGCATCAGCATCCAGGGTACTACACCAATTTCTGGATGCCATGTTACCACATGCCAATGAGCATATATACTTCCCCAGATCTCAGGAGGATTTGGCTAGCAATATGCGCCACTTCCACCGTGTGGCACAATACCGGAGGTACTGGGTGCGATAGACTGTACGCACATACAAATCAAGTCACCACCTGGGGAGCAGGGTAGACGCTACATAAACCGCAAGGGATTTCCCTCCATCAATTGCCAGGTCGTGTGCAATGCTCAGGGCATTATCATGGATGTGTGCGCTGGCAGCCCAGGCTACCACGACTCCATATCTGGCATGCCTCACAGCTGTACCAGGTATTGCGCCAGAGGACATCCCACAAGGCCACCTCGTGGGGATGCTGGCTATGCACTGGAGCCGTGGATGATGACTCCCATCAGAAATGCACACACACACATGCAAGAGCCATAATGAGGCACACGCACAAACCAGAATAATCATAGAGCGTGTGTTTGGGATGCTGAAATCACTGTTCCGGTGCTTGGATACATCGGTGGAGCCTGCAGTACTCTCCAGGCACATGTGCCCACATATTCATAGTATGTGCCATGCTACATAATATGATCCTGCGAAGCAAATGATGAAGAGACATAACGGTGAAGGGCCACAAAGCCCACCACAACTGCCAAGGCCAGTCCAGGCACAGAGGGTTCAGGACCAGGAACACACTGTGCCAGCCCCAGTAGGCAGACGGAGGCATACCCAATATGCCTATGCCCTGGCAAAGAGGGAACGTATAGCACATACTCTGACAGAGTAGGCCCCATGGACTGACACCTCCCTACCTGCACACACAGTGAAATGGACGGCACACAAACATGACTACCCGTAAAGTGTACTGTATGGGTGGCCCCATGTGTGACTCCAACATAGGCAGCCCCCAGACACTGTACACCCAACAGCCAGTGGAGCATGGAACGCCAACTCCCGAACAGTACGCGAGTCCTACAGCAGACGGCGTTGCTGTATGCTGCCACGTTCGCCGCAAGGTGTATACATATGAACATATATATATGTGTATATACATATATGTAGATAGATATAATTACATATATAGAAATATATGTACACATATACATGTAAGTACTACAGTTAAGACAGGGAATCAGAGGGATGTAAGGTGACTGAGATGTAACACGCGATATCTGTACATAGTATACATAGTGAAACGACAACCTGAGCATCCGGGAGGTTCAACAGAAGAGGATACCACCAACCTTGGAACGGGCAACATACCGAAATGCATAACCGCGGTGGAAAGATCGCCAGACCACAGTACTGTAACAGTACATGCGGGTAATAGTATGATGATATGAGGGGAGAGGTAGACACCACCGCGGTGTCGCCACGCAGGTACTGTGTGCAACTGTCCCGTGAGTGCCGTGGTATGTGTATGCGTGCGGTGAGGGTGCCGTGTGTGTTGCTGTGTGAGTGTAATGTGTGTGTCTCCGTAACATGTGTATGTTGGTGCCATGTTAGAGGCAGAGTGGAATAATATGTGTAGGCATACGGTACACTAGCCACAGGCATATGTACACCAGTAGTCCAAAAGTAGTAGTGAGAGCCCCACCCTGGCTAGGCATGTTGTGACGTGGAACGATACAAAGTGACAATGTCCCAGATTGTAGCACAGGAATATACACCACAGGAAATGGAAAGGACATATGTAATACTCATGCCCGTATGTATGACACCGATACATTAATTGCAAACAGCCACGGCGGGCAGCGCCGGCGGTGGTGTCTACCACACCCTACCATACATTGGCAAAGTCACACAGCAATAGGTATGTACTGCGGAAATACGTATGTGCTACCCCAGTACTGACTGTGGCCACGTATCGGCCCGTAAACACCGCTGTGTGTTCTACAAGTGTCAAACAAGCAATCCCCATCTGAATAGGTGGCAACCACTGGCAAACAGGCCATCCCAACAACAGGACCACAATGACTGTAAATATCTGGGACAGAATGACAAGGGATAGTCATCACGCATTACAAACAACCGCTGATATACCACAGATGTGACGGAGCAATACATGCATCAAGCACACATCAGGGCGATACCGACACCACATGACAACAACACAACCTACAATCCCATACCAACAGACAATTAACTGTCAACTCTCCAGGTAGGGATGGAGCACACAGACAACTATACTGTGTATGTAGAGATGCAAGGCCCACAACCCGTATCCGTCACCTACAACCACCGATATCCCCCACCGTACATATTAAAGGAATACAAATACAAACCGTAATAGCAGCACAAACATACAGGCAGTCAATGACATCTGCATAACCGCAACATCTCGCGTGGGAAACACAATCAAAGACGGATGCATACTTACATGCGTTGTTTAAAGGACTACAACAGCCATGTTACACATCCGAATGCAATTTGCCATCAACAGACGTCGTCAGGACAGGGACACCCACATGTCGAACCAAATACTATACCCTACACACACAATCCACGGCTAACATCACTGTGAAATATACCTGTCGCCACACATAGCGGCTGCAGTTACACATAACATAACACAATACAGACCATCTCCACAAAGGTAGGGCAAATAGCCAACGCCCAGGTGAGGAATCCAACCATACCCCAGTTACAGCGTAATTTCCAATGGAGTAGATGCACAGGTGATATGCACATAATTACTCACTGAAGAACAGCAATTGGTGGGATGAACCCACATGTTGCAGGTATCGACAGATATAAGGATGACTCTCAGGATATTCAAACCGTATGCTCATACAGAACCAGCAGTGTACAACCGAAAGTGAAATAAAAGGAAAACCAATACATGGAACGAAACACAGAACAAACACCGACAAGGTATGTAGAACACACGATATATGCGGTTGTGTAGCGATGATGTGTATGATGAAGCTGTACTGTATGGGAATGGTGTTTGTAAGTAATGACACTTGTCTATAATGCAGAGAGTGGTGAAAGGTGGTTATGTAGTGCTATCCTGCTGAGCATACCAACGACTGTGGACACCGTGTGCACAGCAGTGGGACATCATGTACACAGCCGAGACACCACAAGGGCTGCCACAGGGGCATTAGAGAACAATGCCAGACCACACGCCCGATGCTGGCAGTGGATGTCCAACAAGGAAGTGCCATAGCAGGGGATAGGACATGTATGTATACTGTCACAGCATGCATGTGTATGGGCATATACCGTCTATGTCATACGTAATGTGCGGCTGATGTGCACGTATGCCCTGCAGTAGGGGATACTATGTCAACTATGTGTAATGTAAAGCTGTCAGGGTGGATATGACAGACATTATACACAGTATCACAGGCATATCATGCATAACAGAGGTATCGCCTATTGGTATGTACAATAACAGGATACATATGGCCTGTAGGTATGGGACAGAGTAGTAGCATCATAGCCAGCCAAAATGGAAGGGACACCAAGTAACCATGCCCAAAGGATCTGTAGCAGGTGCACCGTGGGCAACAATGAAGTCTGGCAGGTCCATGTGTAAACACATGTGCAGTGTATACAGTAGTGTCACCTCCCCATGGTAGTGTCCTGTGAACAGCAGAGGCGGGTGTCAACTGCATGTCTACACAGTACCGCTGCTGTGGTGGTACCATGACTATGTGTCACCCAAACAGCAAGGGAGGTATCACATGAACAGTGCCACTGTGTGTCCCTGTGGGATGTGCACAGGACCTATGTTCCACAGCATGGTGTGTGTTGTGTCTGGAAGTAACACAGAAGCCCAGCCCATGCAGTGTGGCGTGTGTGCACATATCCATGAGCAGTCCGTTCACACTGCCCACCGCAAATGTCATGTATGAGGAGTATATGCATCAGTAATGCGGAGGACATGGTCCGTGACAGAGCAGAAGACACCCCTGCGTATGTGGTATGCAGATGTGTACAGATGTGTTTTCCGTATGTCAGCCGCATATGTAAACCGTCCGAGCCTGGTACACATCGTGGCATGACAATGCTGTGCCATGTAAAGTTGTAGCTGTTGTGGAAGGTACACCATAAATGTGGTATTGTACCCTTGACCGTGTGTAGATGTGTGTATGCCACAGGTACAATGGCTACCTATGTACCAGCATCACACACAGTACAGATAGGTGTGGCCCTGCAGAAGGGTATCCATGCCACAGTGGAATACGGTAACCACAGGACCGTGTGGGGCATATGTGTGTACAGCAACCATGTACAATGTGATATGTATGTACGGGGCCAGTATCCATGTGATAGTCAGTGGGTGAATGTTGCTATGCAAAGGTGATGTGCATGCACCATGTGTCATGCATCCTGATGCCATGACACTCATATGATGTATCCGCCACACTAACACCCGTATGGTCGTTATCGGTATGAGCTGTTGGAGCAATAATGGCACCAGGTATGTAGGCGTGGGATATCTAGGCATGGACAGTACTCTGTGACAGCATGTTGTGTATGTAAGCAAATAGTGAACATGAGGGGCCCCATGACTGAGGACTGTGTAATGCCATATGTACCTGACATGTAGTAGGTACTATGATATGCTTGCACCACTGTGTGTCCTGTCCACGAGTCATATAGCATAACATCCTGAGACACAGGGTATGATGTTCAGGTGGATGTGTACGTTGCCAATACCAGAATGTGGAATGGTGCTGAAGGGCAATGTGAGGACAACGTCTGATGTGTTGGCCTCTGTACCACCCCAACCACCCATGCAATGGTATGACAGGTGGCCAGCATGTGTATGTGACGTGCTGTGGCACACAAGCCCAACAAGGGTGCCAGGAAAGGCATGGAGGCCATCAATGTGTGCGGAAGCACGTTGTGAGGATGTGCCCCAGTGCCATTCAGAACAGTCCAGTCATGGGTGTATGACTGCAGTCCCACACGTGCAACGCAGTGCCACCCATGGGTAGTGCGAGAGATGCCGCTGCATGGCGGTCAGGGTACATAATGTCTGACAACAGGCTAGCAGTGAATATAGCGGGCTGGTGCAGAGACATATACCAAACAGGTTGGTGGGACATAACAGCCAGGGACATCGGAAGGTGACATCGGCCAGTGTTCCAGGACATAACGTGTGCATGTCAGTACCATGTATGTGTCCACAGGGACACTATGATGTCCATGCATGGATTGCAACCCTGTAGTGAGTGAGAGTGTGTATTGTTGGTAAGTACACCATCGCCTGGCACGTTGCCAACATTATCTCGGTCTGCAATGCCTGGGTGACTATTGTATGTGACATCGAATGTGGATGTAGCCAAACAATACAGACATACCACCACACTGCCTGAGGCCCCACATCACAATGCGGCAGTCATGTTTAGGTAGCTAGCCTTGGAGCATGTGATGGACCTCGAGGACCCACCATGGCTGACAAGTGATGCACCCCACACATGTGAATATACACCACCGTGCAACAGCCTGCACATGTGCTCGTACATCATATGTGCATGTAACATGACCACCACCGTGGCGTTTGTGAACAGGTCAGTACCGCCATGTCTCTGTGTGGAATAGCATGGTCTCTACCATTGTGTACATGCTACGGAAGCGCACTGTGGTATGTGTCAGCATATGTATGTACACTGTCCATCTGCCGGGTGTCATGCCATTAACAACTGCTGTCAGCAGATGTCAGTAGTACTGGTTGTAGTACACATGTTCCGTGTATGCTGCGATGGGTGTGTTTCCATGGTGTGGCTAGCAGGGCCGTGAAGCATATGTGTTCATCCACCAAAGGGGGGATAACCCCAGGTGCAACACACCAGACACATGGAGGTATTGTGCATGCTGAGGGTAGTGTAGGTATGGTATGTGTTGTGTAATGTGTCAGCCAGCTGGGTGGAGTGCATGCCTCAAGCATGTGTAGGTACATGGGTGTCTATTCTAGGGAAGTGTGGGTTGCTGTCAGCACATGGCAGTATCAGCTGACTGAGGCCCAATGTACAGTATAACAACACAGACGGCATGTAACCTGTGGTGTACAATGTCAACTCTGTTGCGTGTTACAATGTGTCTAGCGGTCACAAACACGGGTATCCGCACATTGAGCACCTATGATGCATTGTGTTAGGCAACTATCCAGGATGTGTGCAAAACACTGTGTGATGTGTGATTCCCACCTGTGGGTGTTGCAGTCCAGGTATGTGCCTGGGAGGTACAATCCGTGTACAATCCATACTCACAGGCGTGCTGCGCAGAGCATGGAGGCAGGTCCCAGTCACTGCAGAGAAATGTGAGTGGTGCAATAGTGTGTGTGCCTTGCTTGTGTGCAGCACAGTTGAAGATGCAAGCATTGTCCCACATGACCCCATGCCATGCCTGCCTGTTACAGCCCTGCTGGAGACAGTTATGTGACACCACCACAGAGGCAGTATAGCATGTGAAGATGTACATGTGTGCTCCACTCCCCAGGCAGATGGCTGCAGGTCATGAGTGCCACAGCAGTGTGGTCGACCAGGACTGTCATAGCGGTCAGATACCGCATGCCTGTACAATAACAGTATGAGCATAGGCAACAGTTGCAGTGACACAGTAGGTCAATGTACAGTGTCCCTGTGTTCAGACCACTGCCTACTGTACACTTGGCTAGACACACACCCAGAGGGTAATGACAACGGTGAGCCATCGCATGTCCCAGTACACGTAGCCTGTGTAATGCCATCACAGGGTGGTCACAATAACACGTTGTATGAGAGATATATTGTACCAGGTGATGTGTCATGTGTGCATATGTTGAGTTGCACAGCTGTTCACACGTCCGCAACATATCAGTGCATGATGCCTAGTGTAACATGATGTGTGGAACTGCACTGTGATCCACAACAGGGTCATCCGAGACAGGTGTGTTGTGAATGGTGTAACCCATGGGTCCGCGGGATATACACTGGTGCTGTTGGCTGCCATGCTGGGGGTCACCAGTGGTGCCTACAGTGGTCATACAGACATACTGCACACATTGTTCTGGCAGGAATGTCCATTGTTGTAGATGATGTGTTACTACGTGAAGGTAGGTGTGTGTTGTGAATGCTACCCATCCAGATGTGACCATCAGGTGCAGTCATGGTTGTCGACAGCATCACACCCATCCACAGCTGTCCGCACCCTGTCCCCAGAATGGGTATCAGCTGCCCTCGTACTGTGTGACTAATGTGCAGATGGCGGAACACCTACTACTGGCTGGCTAACAGTGTCATCTAGGAAGGCTATGTGATGGCTGGAATACGCTCTAATGTATAATGATGGTATCCCAATGAATTACATACAATCACATATAGTAAGCCATGGCTGGCATGTAAACCGTGTACAACAATAACTGTGTGACTGACCCAAACAATGCGGAGCCATGTTGAACATGCACCCGTTAGAACACCAAATGAGGTATGTTGCACGTATTGATGTACAACTGTCAGCTATGGGCACAGCATGGATGCAGACGCACATCCCCACAGGCAGTACCGCTCCATGTTGGTAGGGGCATTGCAGTACATGTGACAGTTGCTGTACTGCCACATGTACTGCATATCCGTCATATAGGGGTAGCAGTGGTACGTGACTGTCGGACATGCCTGTACATACGACCATGTCCCATGGGATATGTGTTACGTGTGTACAACACCTGTCGTACCATCATCAACCTGTGAAGTGTATGGCTGCCAGTGTACCTGTGTGACATGTTGTGCAATGGGTGCAAAGGTGCGCAGTAGCGCATTGCATGCCCACATGTCCCACACAGGTGCATAGCCTGAACATACAATACAAATAGGGTGTTGGATAATAGCAACCCACAAGAGTTGATGGGTACGGGTGGTAACCCACTATCACCTGTCCAGGTAAGGTGTGCATGTCCATGACACATTAGCACCTGAGATGTCAGCAGTACAGCTGTACAGGGCGGCATGCATATTTGATCACTAATACCCTTGCATGTTCCACCACTGGCCTGTTGACAGACAGACACCAACACAATGTGCAGCATTGACATGTGCACAGCACATCACCGCTGGCTAGAGTAGAACAGGATTACTGTGTAGACATGTGCACAGAACATCTGTGCCAACCACAGTCAAACATGGTATGTGTTGAACCCCACCGTCATTGTAGCCCATGCCACAGACAGATGTTCATGCATCTGTGTATGTACTGGGAATGTCCCTGGCCTAGCAGTATAGCTGTGTCAGTGTTGCGAACAACATACTGAATGGGCTGGGTGTGTGAGGTGTGCATCATACGTGTATGGTCTGATGGATGATACCAGCAGTGCCCCCGCTATGTGAACATCCCTGTCCCCATAAATGGATACCTATGCTGTGCCCAACACCACGGTCCCTGTGGGAGGGATGGTGCTGTGCGGTGCACCCGCCGACATGGCGGTGGCAGCAGGCACTGGATGTAGACATATGTGGTACCCATGTCAGGCCGGGTACCATCCATGTGCACAGGATATCATTGTGCGGGCACATACAGCACTGTGTTGAACAATATCACAGCACATAGCACCTGTCAGGGTAATGTGTATGCATGGATGTGCGATACCAGCATGCACCATACACACCCCCACCAAGCAGCATGCTGCCTACCTTGCAGAAGGCCATTGTCCACACCATGATGATAGACATGCGTAATGTCCATATACTCATAGCAATGAAATATGGAATGGACAGCCACCCTCCCAATACCAGTATCCCCCAGGTGGGACACATCCCTGTGCCATGTATGTGACATACCCTGCCATACCATGCAGCCCTGTCCAGCAAGGCTGCACGTGCCATCACAGTCACACATGGTGCGATGGCCAAATGGCACTTGCACTATCAACTGTCCAGAGCAGTAATGTGGCACTGATGCACCTTGTGGTGTCACAGGTGCTGTGTGTTGGCGTGTACAATGTGCGCACATGCTATGTATGACCATCCCTGCTAATGTCACATGATTACACATTGTGCCATGTGTATCACATGTGCAATACAGGTGAGCCGTGGCAGGTTGTCCAACACCTGTACAGTGCTGTGTAGATGTACATGGCACAACACATGCATGTACAGGTGTCCACGTGTATGTGTGCAGTGCCACCGCTGGCGTCCATAATGGCTGCGTCTGTGATGCCTAGCGACATATACACAGCATCCAGGTGAACAGTAGAACTGTGCGCACATCGGGACATGTGCCGACTGGTATGAACACAGGTGCAGGCAGGTACACATGTCCACAGCAGGTTACCATCTACATGGGGTGTGTACAGTGTGATGAGTTGACACACAGATATGATATGATACCCGCTGCATAACGGTGTGACAGGTGTGACAGCAGCACGTCAGCTGTGTCAGTGTCATGATGCATCGCAGAGATTACTGTGCAGATGCCGTACATGTCATAGCAATGTATGTCCAGCGGTATGCCAGTACATCAGTGTAAATGTGACCTGTCACCATCATTATGTCTTACAGATAATGCCTCGTTCACGGCTGCCAGCCTTCAGCCGCCAGGAGGATGACGTAATCATACCGTTGCTCCATGACAACTATGACCTGCTATTCAGCCATGTTCCACAGCAAGCGCAGCAGTGGGATGACCTGTGGCAGGATATGCGCGGGAGGGTGAATGACGTGGGTGGCAACAACCGCACCTACCAGCAGATCGCCGACACTGCACGGACCTAATACGGCACACAAAACAGCGTGCCGCCGCAATCGCCAGAGGACAAGGTGGAACAGGTGGTGGGCCACCAACCCAGCCCACACTCACACACGGAGGAGCTCCTGGCCAGTCTGGGGACACCCAGGAACAGCATGCAGAAACACTAGCTGCCATCGTGGAGGTGGGTGTCTCCCAACCAATGAGCCTGGAGCTGCCTGGTAAGTCAGTCTTGCATATGTGTATGATATCTGCTGTAGGTGTGGGTGTCACTGTACACCACGTAATGTACCAACACATGCCAGGTATATGGGCACACAAGCCGCATACTACAGTATGCTACGTTGTGTTTGCAGACGTGTGCATACCACATGCTATCACACAGGTACATGATGTGACATGCACAGTGCTTACTGTGGCTACAGTCATGGATAATGTTTATACTGTTGTGTCGCCCCTATACAGGTACCTCTGGTGTGTCGCACAGCCATGGGTCCGTCGCAGGTGAGACTGTTGTTAGTAACAGGCATGTTACAGTGTAGAGTTATTCGCCATGTCGCCAGGTATAACATGCACACCTGGGTTCTGCTCCAGTCATGGTATACAGGTCGCACCACCAGACACACACATCCCACCCATGTGCAGTAGATACAACCGTTATTATACACCGGCATGAAACCACAGTACCTGTCAGTGTGATATGTGCAGTCAGCTATGCATACAATGGTGGAGGTGTTCTACAATGGATGCATATGTAGTATGCATTGGAACACCATTTGTGGTACGCACACAGTACCACATAGTGAGCTGTGATCTGGGCAGCACACAGGTGTTACCAATGTGACATATGCCCCTGCATTGTGTGCACAAGTTGTGACATGGCACATGACATGTCCCACGCCCGTGGTGTTCTGTCTGCAATATTGTCACACCATGACATGACCTACACCCGACATAGCAAACATCCACACTGTTGTCTGCATAGCCCTCTGGATTGTGACACCTCCGACTTGTATGGGTGTATGTCACATGGCCCACCACAGGGATGGGTACACGATGCCCATCACACACAATTGTCCATGACCCAGTCAAACATGGCCATGGGTGATAGCCACAGGCATGTTGCCACACAGTACATCTGAAGTGGATAGACACCGTTGCACATTGTCCACACAGTGCGATCATAGCCGTAGTGGACCACCTGTACATTTGATGTGGTACACCAGACAACCGGAATGCCTGTCTGCAGCCACCAGAGGTGCCACCAATGTCTACCATATCGTGCTGTGGAACAGCATGACTGTGTTGCAGACATGGCAATGCAATGCGTCCATGTTATGCATCGCACAGCAACATACCTGTGTCCTGTTGCCATGCAGTGGCACAGTGCCTGTACTCCCCACTGTATAGCTATGTACATGGCTCACACCAACCACACCTGCACAGACATCTGTGTTACACATGCATTCTATCCGTAGCCTGTACACATAACACTGCACTGTGAAGCCCAGTATGATGCAGTGCATGTGGTGGGACACCATTGTCACATGTCCACATGTTATCGCACATGTCAGCGGAGTACATGTCAAGGTGACGCCAGCCATGTGTACTGTTAACCTGCCTGTGGCCACATGGTGTATCACGGTGACGCATGCAAACTACCATGAATGTGTATACTGCATGCCTACTGATATGACACCTGCTTGATGTAGTGTGCACCCCAGGGCAGAATGCATACTAACACTATTAATGTCTGGCCTGCATTCTCTGTGCTGTGGTGTGGGAATGCTGCATGCCATCTGCAATATCACATGCATGATGTGTCTGCGTGTGTGTGTCTGCATGTGTGTGTGTCTGCGTGCGTGTGTGTGTCTGCGTGTGTGTGTGTGTGTGTGTGTGTGTGTGTGTGTGTGTGTGTGTGTCTGCGTGTGTGTCTGCATGTGTGTAATGTACCTTACAGTATGTCTTTGTATTCACAGGTGGTGTAGGTGCGTTCCCCTCCTGCGGTCCATCTGATGCTAGTGTCCCCACAGATACTAGCGGTGATGACCATATGCATGATTTACAGGCAGGGTTGTCAGGGGCAGAAGCTGTGCCATTGGTTACCATCCCACCTATGTCCCCCTCATCCCTTTGCGGTTCTGATGCCGACACATACCACATCACCGTTGCCCATAGAGGAAGGACAGCAGCGTCTGTTGGCATTGAGCAGGAATGTGTGGTGGCTACAGAAGGTGCGCGTACACACCATGTTGCCAGTGTAATGACTGGTGATGTGCCACACAGGCATGTGGCTGGTGCTGCTCGTAGGAGGACCTCTGGCAGACATGCACCTGCTGTACAGGGCGCAGCAGCTGGTATCACCAGACGCATGTTCCAGACTGTAATGGCGGCACAGGCACGTGCTGAATGGCAGAACCAAGAAGGGCAGAGGCTGCAGAGGTCCGCAATCCATTCCCTAAATGACAACATCCAGTCATTGGCGAATGCTCAACAGTAGATTGCTAATGTACTGGATATGCGATTAGGTGAGATGGTTGGAATCCTCGACCGAGGCATGTCAATCCGCGAGCGTGAGCTGTCTGTGCTGGAACACCTGGTAGGGGTGAGGCGTAGGACACGTGGCCGTAGGCCAGCAACACCACCTAGTGTAGGTCGACGTGTGTGTGCCACCTCTCATGCCCACTCACACAGTGCCGGTAGCAGCAGCAGTGCAGCTGGTGCTACACCGACCACACCAGGACACAGCAGGCCACGTGGACGTGGCCCTGGCCGGTCCCAGTGTGGACACGGTTCCAGCGGACATGAGTCATCGGAGAGTGGCCACTCCATACCTCCACCCGGTAGTGCCCATGCGACCCCAGGCAGGCACGGGTCACGTGGCCGCAGACGGACACAGTGAGCCATACAACCTGCACTGTACAGTCTGGGGCTGCCAAGTATACCCCGTGTAGCCATCACGTATGGCTGAACTGTGTACACACATACCCACACACGGCAGACACAACTGTAGGGCTCCACCACATCCACATGCATTCTGCACAGTCATGCCCAGTAAATGCACCGGCCCTTACACACACACATGATGTCATCCATTGGTACAGCCTATGCCCCGGGCAGACATATCACCCTGTGCATATGATGAAGCCTCTGCCGCATCACTGTCATCCACACCATCGGTGCACGGTTATGCAAATATATTCTGATGCATAGGGTGGACAAGATAGTGAGAGGTGTATGTGATACCTGTGTATGCATAGCGTGTGATGTGTATGTTGCAGTGGTAGTGTATGACAAGTGACAGGTGCGTATGTGACGTGGGTTGTGTACTGTCATCATGCAGCAGACATACCATGTAGTGCAGGTGCAGCATGCATTGAGCTGTGTACACGGTATGTGTGACGGTTACATGTGTAGCGCCATGTTGGTTCTGTTAACCTGTATGCCTCATATGGTGTACTCGCATGTGCCTACTGGGAGCACTGTTATCAGTCCCCCACATGTAGCTGCGGGTTACCCACAGGCACATCTGGCAATATCAGCATACCACATGTACCCGCAACCTGCCTGGACACCTACATAGGTACATAGGTGCATAGGTACATACTAGGCTATGTGCCCTACGGCATGTATAAGCCTAGCCAGAGTGTGTGTGGCTTTCACCACCCCTTAGGATGAGGATACTATACCCATTGGTCTGCTGTCCCTCTGTCCAGCAGTGACACAGAGATGATTCCTGGGGCATACCTACGATTTCCCATCCACACGTCAGGATTACTCTTGGACAGAGTCAGTGAGGGGCTCTGCTTTACAAGGGCTGGGAATCTGTTCCATGGTGTAGGGAGTCTCTGGGCAATGAACCTGTCCCTCCAGCACGTCCTATTTATATCCGTGTTGAGGTTTGTGTCTGTTGCTCTCGTGCCTGTGGTTGTTTGGATCCTATGAGGTGGAGCATGTCCATGAAACCCGGGTTGGACATGGCCTTGTATGTCAGGCACAGATCACCTCGGAGCAGATGGTATGAGAATGTATAGAGCCGGAGTTCCCTCAGTCGGGCAGCATGTGACATATGTTTCAGCCCCTTTATCCTTGTGTTGGGGAACATTTGGGGTCCTTCCAACTGCTGCAGGTGTCGGGTTAGGTACATTCCGAATGGGGCATTGTACCCAATCATTGGTCTGATGAGTGAAGAGTACAGGGGTACAATGACCTCCCCTGATCTGGATGTGAATCCCTTCATGACCAGGTGGGCAATGTGGAATGTCTTCCCAACCGCATTGGCAATGTGAGTGTCAAGAGAGGTTACCGACAAGTTGGGTCCCCAGGTCCCTGATCACGTCAACCGTGTTTAATGGATTACCACCTATGTGGTAATTCGGGGTTACCTTGTCTTTCCCAAAGGGTAGGTCTATACTTTCCCTGGCATGTATCTTCAGGCCATGGCTCTGGCACCAGTTATCCATTTCTATGAGACCTCAGGTGGATGTCTGTGTCTGATGGGGTGTCGATTATGGTGGCCGGTTTGCAGTCATCTGCATACCTTGTCTGCCACAATCCCCTATGTTTGCATGCACGTCGGAAAGCTGAATGCCGAACAAGAGGGGGCCCAGGATTGAGCCCTGTGGGCCACCATTCGGGACCGGCTTGGAGTCTGACATGGCACCAGGAACACTAACCCTGTGGGTTCTGTCCTTGATCCGGTTGGCAACCCATCGAGTGACATATAGCTCTACATCTACGCTGGTGAGCTTTTCTATGATGCCCGCGTGGGGTTTGGTTCGAACGCTGTTGCCAGGTCACGGTAGTCTGTGTGAACTGACTTACCCCCATCAATGGCCTTAGTGACTCTTCCGAACAGGTCGACCAGGTTCAGGGGGCAGGATCTGCCCTTGACTAAGCCGACGTGGGTATGTTCCAGTATTTGTCGGTCCCCAATGTCTTCATTTATGGGCTCCATTATGGTCCCCTCCATACCTTTGCAGACAAGGCTCATCAAGCTTATAGGGCGGTGATGTCCAGAGTCCGTAGGAGCACCGCCTTGGTGGAGTGGGACCACAGTTGCCGTATGCCATCCATCGGGTACGTAACCTGTAGTAAGGCTAAGATTAAACAGCAGCCTTATGTGCGGGTTGAGGTCCTCATTGAGGTTGTGTAGCACACAGCCGGGGACACCGTCCGGTCCCATTGATGCTGTGTTTTCCGCTTTAGAGAGAGCAGCTCTCACCTGGGCATTCGAGATGTTTGGGAGGCTAGACTCTGGTGGGATAGATACCTCCCCTCTTGGGGGGGGGTAGATATATGCCCGGAACCTGTCTGCCAGTATGTTGGCAATGTCTGTGGGTTCAGTGATCATTGTACCATTCTGGACTAATTCCGAGCATAACTGTGAGCTTCCACCCATGTTCCTACCATAGCTAAGGAAGGCCTTATGGTTGTCTTATGTGTCCTTTGTGAGTCCTCTCCCACAGGCGGCCTTGGATGATTGTATGAGTGATCGTATGTTACTGCCAGTATTGATCAGTGATACCTTCCCTGGTAGTGATATTGCTCTGTCATGTAGTAGCTTTCTCCTCTTGTTGTACGGTTTGTTTATGGCTGGGGTCCACCAGACCGTGTGCCTGCCTTTGGTGGACAAGGTCCTGATGTTATTAGGGATTGCTTGATCCAGACATTCCTGGGGGTGTTCATAGAAGGCATTTGTAAGGGTTTCAGCAGCGTGGCCTGTGTTTTCCACTGGCATGGAGGCCTTGTAGGGTACCACACCAGTCGTATGACGTGTGGGGTTCGCTGTGGAGAGGTCTTCACTGTGGTCTCCCTTGCCGGTGTTGGGGGCAGGATGCGGATCTCCAGTGAGATCACTATATGGTCTGACCTCACCGTTGAGGGATGTACATCCTGTGTGGAGCATGTCGTCCCCATGTGTGATAATCAGGACTAGTATAGTTCCTCCTCTTGTGGGTATGGTGCATAGTTGTTCCACAGCATTCGGGTGTATGAACACCTGGAACCTTTGGTCTAGGGTGTTGGGTCCTGGGTAATGTTCCCAGTCTATGTATGGGTAGTTGATGTCACCCAATATGATGGTGTTTTGAGAGCATTCATACTCCCCAGTGTCTTCAGGAAGGCTGTGTGGGTATCCTGGGTTTGGGAGGGTGGTCTGTAGCATGCTACAAAATGTAGGGCAGTCCTACCCATGGTTAATTGCACCTGGATGGTCCCTGCTGCTACGTGCATTTCCGCCAACCTGGAGGTGTGGGTATCCTTCATGGAAATGGAGACTCCCCCTCCTTCTGTGGTTCGGTCCGGATTTGAGTCCTGAACACGTGATATGAGGTATGACCTGATAGTGCTGGGGTGCTCTCAGGAGCCCTGAACCAGGTTTCAGTCACAGCACTGACATCGATGTCCTCCATACTGAGGAGGGCTTTTGTGGGCATGCAGCTTGGGCGTAGACTACTGGCATTGAGCAGTATTACCCTTAGTTCTTTCCAGGTTTGTAGTCTAGGGCGGTAGGTTTATCATTTGAGCCTTGCCTGCAGTGGGCACTATGGGGTGGCAGGAGCCTTTGCCAAACTCAGGAAGCCTAGGGGCGACAGGTGCAAGCCATCCCTTGCGAAGGAGTGTGGCGTGTCAAGCATGTCATCCCAGGCAAGAGGACATTGGACCCCTCAGACTGACACCGGTAATTAGGCCAATTATCAAGGCTGATCATTCGGACTCTGTATTGTGGCATCATTCTTGATGAGGGTGGGATACTGCTCAGGGTCAGGGTCATGCTGGCCTGGCTACACAATCTGAGAGGCCCTCTATGTCTCCTTTCATGTATCCCAGGGAGGTATGTCTCGGGTCGTTGACACCAGCATGGACAATGACCGCGTCATACTTGTACATGCTGCGGAGTGACCTGAGTGCTTGTGTTATGTGGCGGATTCCAGCACCCGACAGGCAGCCTACTGTGATCATTCTCTTGTTCAGTCTGGTGGGTGGGACATCGGTGTGTCTGACTATGGCGTCACCTATTAGAAGTGTGTCTGGCATTGTGTGTGGCCTTAAGGGCTGTGAGTGTTTAGCTCACTGACGTTGAGAACTATGTGTTGCATGTCTATGTCTTGTGGAGGCAGTTGCTTGGGTGTCTGCATTGGAGGCCTCAGTAGGTTCGGTACATGTTTTAACAGTGCCTCCGAGTATGTCTTTGTGTGTTTATGTGTTTGTTTTGCAGTTGTGATAGTTCCATGTGATACTGGGTTTGTGGTGTGCGTGGTGTCCTTCTCCTCCCGTCTGGTCTTGGCGGTCATGGCTTGAGAGAGCTCAGCCTCCTGTCTGGCTATATAGTTGCATCTCTCACATGTATTTTGTTTTGTGGGGGAGGTGCGGGTTGTCCGTGTCCATGAGGCACTTGTAACATTCACCAGCTGAACAGGAGAGGTCGCTAGCAATTGACCCTTCGACATGCCAGAGAACGTGAATGCATTTGCTGTGTAACTGGGTGAGAAGGGACCTATAGGGAAGTGGGTACTGAAGGAGATTCTAGGCTAGTGTAGTACTCCATCTAGTATACATGTACTTTACCTATGTAAGAATACTTTGGGAGCAGGTGCTGAGCTTTTGTGATAGAGAACAGACAGTTTAGATTGCAAGTAGAGATGTTCTAAGTGAAAACCTGCGGAGCACGGAGCCAGACATAGTGTAACGTTGTTTACACAGTACATGACACACATGTCCACACATATACTGCACCTGACACCTGTGGTCGGTGCCACAGGCTACGGTGGACAGAGACATCACATACATGGCATGACACAGTACAGGTATGGTGACATTCTGCAGGTGTCGTACACAGCATGCTGGCGACTGACCTCAGGTGTCACCTGTCAGCTGTGGTGCACGCTGTGCAGCAGTAGGATGCTGTACCGGTACAGGAATATGTCCGCAATCGGTGGGTGTACACCACTATGGTGCACACCCCATTGTGTGCAGATGGGGACACCTGCCTATGTGGTCAGCACCCTCACAATACAATGCACCCACACGCCATGTCACAGGGGGCGGACTTGCACAGGTGGCCAGTATGGCTCACACCTATGGCATTGACAGGGTCGTACAATGCAGCACCAGTATGGGATGGTCACCCTGTGTGGTTAGTGTCCGTTCACAACACTAGATCTGCATACACCCTCACACCAGGCAGCAGACATACAGACATGTTGACACACTCACATGGTGGTGACCACACATGTCTACACGGAGGGACGACGTGTTGCATGTACTGCACCATCCACATCCATGCACCCCACACTGAGGTATGTACAGATCTCTACCATGGTGTACAGTGATGTGTGGCACATGGGACATAGTCCCCCCGATATGTGGCATACATGGGCACACATTCCTGCACACATGTCGGTGCTGGGAATGCCACACCCGCCATATGGGATATGTGCAGGCATGCAGTGGTATGTAGTGCATTATGCGTACCAACACTGTACCCGGCAGATGTGCCGATATATGCACTTGGGAGGTGGTAGGTGTTACAGTAGCCATGTGACATACGGTCGATGACACCTGACCGATGGGTATGCATTATGGCAGCACTGTTATGTAACGGCGATGTAGCAGACTGTATGCACATGGCAGGGTAGGATGGTGTGTGACACACCTGTGACCACCACCTGCACACATGCATGTGGACAGGTGTTTAAACACATGATGTACACACATACCGCCATGCGTGCTGTTACTATGCCACCATATGACGGCCCCCATGATGGGTATGCATGTGGTAGGGGGTTGCAACTGTGTTATGGACATCGGACACCGCACATGCATGGCTGCACCATGCACGGTACACGTGTCACATGTATCCCCTGTTGCCATGTGTGTATGCATTGCTACGTTGTGACATGTGTGTCGACATACATGGAACATGGAATGTGGTATGGTATCACAGCTGTCACAGGCAAACTTTACAAGGGTATGTGTCCCAGTCAACACCGCTACACCCTGTAGGGGGAGCATACCACAGACATGTGTCCACCTTCCATTCGTGTGTGTATTACCGTGTATGCCAGTGTTATGCATGTGGTACATCACAGGCTTTGTATGTGTCCTGTGTGCAGTCCATGCACACAGCCAGACAATCACTTATATGACATATCCGGACATTGTTTCACTGTGGTACAGCTGCAGTCATGTGTCATATCTGTGTCAGGGCCGTGGTATGTGTGGAGCACGCCTGTCTATGTATACCGATATGGGCGGACTACATCACACCTGTGGGATCATTGATAGTACATGTGTACTCTGCATGGCGGTGTACACCGCCATATAGACCTGTGGACATATGTCACATGCTGTTGCTGGACCGTGAGGCATACTGCTGCACCGATGACATGGTGCTGGCATGGCAGCTACAGTGTTCACTGCAGTGTGTACATGTTCGGCCTGCACCCGTGACGCCTGTGATGTCATCTGTGTGTGTCCGTGTAACTGCATGTGTGTCCACCCTGTGCGTGTGGACGGGTTTACCTGGGCGTGACTTGCGGTGTGTACACTCCGTCTGCATGCCGGACGCGTAGCACATACTAAGTGCGTGAGCATGCCGGGTTGCTGTTGTGTAGGTGGACACACGATGGTCCACACTCTGCCCTTCCATGATTCCACCCCATGTGTATGCATGTCTGCACTCTGCAAATTCTAAGTGCGTGAGCATGCCCAGTAAGCAGCTGTGTAGATGGACACACAGTACAGTGCACACCGCGCCCTTCTGTGAAGATACCCGTGTGCATGTATGTTCCCCTTTGCAACCGCCACGTGTGTGAGCATGCCGGGTTGCTGTTGTGTAGGTGGACACACACGATGGTCCACACTCTGCCCTTCCATGATTCCACCCCATGTGTATGCATGTCTGCACTCTGCAAATTCTAAGTGTGTGAGCATGCCCAGTAAGCAGCTGTGTAGATGGACACACAGTACAGTGCACACCGCGCCCGTCTGTGAAGATACCCCGTGTGCATGTATGTTCCCCCTTTGCAACCTCCACATGTGTGAGCATGCGGGTTGCTGTTGTGTAGGTGGACACACACGACGGTCCACACTCTGCCCTTCCATGATTCCACCCCATGTGTATGCATGTCTGCACTCTGCAAATTCTAAGTGTGTGAGCATGCCCAGTAAGCAGCTGTGTAGATGGACACACAGTACAGTGCACACCACGCCCGTCTGTGAAGATACCCCGTGTGCATGTATGTTCCCCCTTTGCAACTGCCACGTGTGTGAGCATGCCGGGTTGCTGTTGTGTAGGTGGACACACGACGGTCCAACCTCTGCCCTTCCATGATTCCACCCCATGTGTATGCATGTCTGCACTCTGCAAATTCTAAGTGTGTGAGCATGCCCAGTAAGCAGCTGTGTAGATGGACACACAGTACAGTGCACACTGCGCACGTCTGTGGTTATACCAGTGTGCATGTATGTTTCCCCTTCGCGACCGCTAGGTGTGAGGGCATGCCCAGTACGCCATCCGTGGGAACACAGTACAGTCGGCACCGATGTCTGCTACTAGGCGTGTAGCCATGGCCAATGACATCCTGCATAGCCATGGTGGCTGTCCAGGTGAGTCATATGTGGTTGATATGCCACAATGGCTGCCTACATCATGCACGCCGGTTGCCCTCTCATAGGGTATACTGTCTGTGGTGCATCCCGTATCCATGTTGTGATGTTGTGCTCCGTAGTTAGTTGGTATTCCCGAGTGCAGCACTACCGTGTTACTGTACGCCCACCTTGGGATGGTAACATGCTGTGTGACTGCGCACTCTGTCTTCATTCCCTATCGGCTGCCTTGCCTCTGCAGATGATATCATCCACCTAGGAGTATGCCTCCTGACAATGCTGTGCTCAGTAATCTCGGTAGCGCATTCTGTAAATGCATCATGCTGTAGTGTGTTCATGTAGGTAGGCGTAAGTTCAACTCCCGGCCCTTCCCGGTGTGTGTGTGTGTGTGTGTGTTTCCAGCTGCCCTTGGAGAGTAGTTCTTTTAGTCGCTTCACACATACCTTGGCTATTGGCATCTATTCCTTTACGGATGATGTCACCCGCCTAGAAGTATGCCTCTGACAGCACTGTGCACAGTAATCTCGGTAGCGCCTTCTGTAAATGCATCATGCTGTAGTGTGTTCATGTAGGTAGGCGTAGGTTCAACTCCCGGCCCTTTCCCGTGTGTGTGTGGGGTGTGTGTGTTTCCAGCTGCCTCTGAAGATAGTCATGCTTTTAGACGCTTCGCAACACATACCTTGGCTATTGTCATCTATTCCTTTACGGATGATGTCACCCACCTAGAAGTATGCCTCTAACAGCGCTGTGCTCAGTAATCTCAGTAGCGCATTCTGTAAATGCGTCATGCTGTAGTGTGTTCATGTAGGAAGGTGTAGGTTCAACTCCCGGCCCTTCCCCTGGTGTGTGTGTGTGTGTGTGTGTTTCCAGCTGCCTCTGGAGATAGTCATGCTTTTAGACGCTTCGCAACACATACCTTGGCTATCAGCATCTATTCCTTTACGGATGATGTCACCCACATACCTTGGCTATTGTCATCTATTCCTTTACGGATGATGTCACCCACCTAGAAGTATGCCTCTGACAGCACTGTGCTCAGTAATCTCGGTAGCGCATTCTGTAAATGCATCATGCTGTAGTGTGTTCATGTAGGTAGGCGTAGGTTCAACTCCCGGCCCTTCCCGTGTGTGTGTGTGGTGTGTGTGTGTGTGTGTGTGTTTCCAGCTGCCTCTGGAGATAGTTATGCTTTTAGATGCTTCGCAACACATACCTTGGCTATCGGCGTCTATTCCTTTACGGATGATGTCACCCGCCTAGAAGTATGCCTCTGACAGCGCTGTGCTCAGTAATCTCGGTAGCGTGTTCTGTACATGCATCATGCTGTAGTGTGTTCCTGTAGGTAGGCATAGGTTCAACTCCCGGCCCTTCCCCGTGTGTGTGTGTGTGTGTGTGTGTGTGTGTGTGTGTGTGTGTGTGTGTGTGTGTGTGTGTGTGTGTGTGTTTCCAGCTGCCCCTGGAGAGAGTAGTTCTTTTAGACGCTTCGCAACACATACCTTGGCTATCGGCGTCTATTCCTTTACGGATGATGTCACCCGCCTAGAAGTATGCCTCTGACAGCACTGTGCTCAGTAATCTCGGTAGCGCGTTCTGTAAATGCATCATGTTGTAGTGTGTTCCTGTAGGTAGGCATAGGTTCAACTCCCGGCCCTTCCCCGTGTGTGTGTGTGTGTGTGTGTGTTTCCAGATGCCCCTGGAGAGAGTAGTTCTTTTAGATGCTTCGCAACACATACCTTGGCTATCGGCGTCTATTCCTTTACGGATGTTGTCACCCACCTAGACGTATGCCTCTGACGGTGCTGTGTTCAGTGGTCCACGTAGCGCGTTCCATACCTGTGTCATACTGTCTTGCGGTTGGGTAGATGGGGGTAAGGTCAATCCCCATGCCTGCCAGCTGTGTGTGTGTGTCTATGCTCCCAGCCGCATGGGTTCATAGGTTATGGCTTTAGAGGTTCCGCAGAACACTTATATCCTGCCAACATCTCTGTGTTTGTGGATGTTGAGATGCGGCTAGTGGACTGCCTGTGTGCCTGCTGTGGTTGGCGACCTCCATAGCATGTTCTCCGTGCGCCCTGCTGTGGTGTGGTGGGGTGGTGCTGTGTACGCTCCACTCCCGCCTTGCCACATCTGTCCATCTGTATCTCTCTCGATGTATATATACATACATATGTTATGCCCATAGCGCTGCTCTTGCATGGTCAGCTGTCTGTCCCATGTATCGCATATTTGCACGGCTGACACATAGAACTGTGGTACGATGCATATCCACTCATTGTCCATGCAACGTCGTATTCGGCATGCCCTAGAGACATCTGCTGGATATCTTGGCAGACAGCTATCCTTGCTGTACTGACACTGTACCCATTACGCCATAAAACTTGTGTATCATTGCCTGTTTATGGTGTGTGTATGTCTATCTGAGCTGTTTATCTGAGCTGTGCATGGTCGTGTGTATGTCCCGCTATAGCCGTCTCTGCAGGTGTCGCCACTATGGGTAATCCTTGTAGACCGCTGTTTCATGTGCACTTCAGCACATACCTGCGGACCGTACTACCCTCCTACGGCAGCACGGGGCGGCCTTAGGTCAACTGCTGCCCTAGGCGATAGGGCTCCATGGCGCACACCACTACAACACATGGTGCCCCCATCCTGGTGTACTTACATAACTACTGGAAAGGTGGCCCTGGTAGTGCGGCACCCTAGGCAGCCGCCGGGTTGGCCTATGCCTAAGGCGGCTATGGGCACATCCCATCATTTTGAGTGGATCCTAGTGTTTCCACACACATGTATCTGTGTCTGTTCATGGCACTCCACCTCAGGGGACGTATATCTGGACACGGCCTTAGGAGTTAGTGGGACACTCGGGCCAGTCATGTCATGTTTCTCTTAGAAACATTGATAGTGGGCACAGTGATATGTTATGCATGCGTATGGCATTTCCGTCAGATGTGGTGTCTTCCTCACATGTTTGTCGTTGTGTCCTGTCGCCAGATATCATGTGGCGCTGGACTGCTACTGTTACGTGGAACACAGCGGACATATGAGGCAGACCTCTACTCAGTCTGCATACATTTGTGCAGTTGCAGGGTATGTGACTACTACAACATGCCTACTGTCTGCCTACAATACACACACAGTGTGGCGGCATGGCAGACCACATGGCATTACTTTGTATTTGCACGGCACACCCATGCAGACAGTTGTGTTCCTCACACAGGTCTACATCTGCTTATCCACACTACTTGTTCTTTCCTGTACCATATGTGTGTCGTATTTGCGCTTCTCGTCGGTGGCGGGCTCACGTACGACTATGGGGGCCTGACATTTGTTATGTTGACACTTCATGGCACCCTGGGGGACATGTCACCTTTGTGTCTGCTTACCTTCCACATTGACCTTCGCGGGGCATACGTTGTCATCCACAGTTACGGGTAGGACATATGCATGTTTGCACATTTGTCCTGCTGTCTTTCTTCCCACCTGTCCACCTAGGATCACCGGTTCAGTACATGTATTCTGGACAGGTAGCTCCTGCATACCCTGACCTGTTGTCATTATGTGTAAACACCCTGACGCGGCCATTGCCCTTGTTACGTTTCACATAGTGCTGTGCCTTCCTAGCTGATTGCTGCCTAAGCATTCCGGACTGTGCGGTGGGTGATAGGGATCGCTATTTCCATTGCATGAGTAGTGACATTCATAACATCCGTATTCATGGCTACGCCAGCATACCTCTCAGTGTACCTGGTTATGAGGGACGTACCTCATTTGGGGTTTTTGATGGGTCATGCTCCTCGGACTCCCTAAGAGTTCCACATTGGAAGGGTCTGTTACACATTCAGTGTTAGGAATGGTTTAGGTGTAGTCAACGCAGAAATAGTCCAGGACAGTGCCCAAATGGTATAAAAAGGTTCCTTTATTCACAAGTACGCGCTTTCACCCGTAGGCTTCTTCAGACTTATACATAACATAAAAGCATTCAGGATTTAAATATCCCTCCTTACATTTTCATTGGTCAATTTCTGATCAAACGAACAATTAACCCCAGCATATAAAGCGCAAACTGAATGTTAAATACTCACACATATATTAACATCTTTAAAAACATCTTATTAAAACATGTATTATATTATATTGTACTATGCCTAATTTTCATCAATTATAAATATAAAAATATATATAAAAAATATCTATATTATATCAATGTAAAACAGTGGTAAACAACTAAAAGAGTGGACTAATAGATGTTACATGTATAGCTGTACCTAAACTAAATTCCTGTTATTTGGGTTTAAGCCTCTTGCTTCTCAAAAGAGGCTTAATCTGTGCTTTATCATTCAACCCTGGTGTTTGGTCAGTTCTCCACCTAATAATGCATCTCAATTCGCATTCTAAAGTATAGTTGATAAGGCCCCCCCCTCTGGGAATAAAATCTAGCTTTTGTAAAACACTGAATTTAAAAGTATGCCTAGAACCCAAATCCTTATGATGTTTGTCCAAAGCTTTAAATTCAGAGCCTATTCTGATGTGATAGACATGCTCCCTAACACGTTCTTTCAGTGACCTATTGGTTTTGCCAATATAGAATGCGGAGCATGCCACACATCTAGCCAAATATATAACATTCTTACTATTGCAATTTGTTAAAGTGTTAAAATTAAACGTTTGTTTTGTGGTAGGCTGTACGAAAATAGTTCCATCTTGGATATATACACATTGGTTACATTTAACACATGGTACAGTGTTAATTCCAGGTGTATCCATACTTTTCCTTGCCAAAGTGTTTTTAGGTTTACATAACTACCTTTTGAGATTTGGTTTGTTCTTGTAGAATACATTGGGTCTTGGGCCTACAATCTTACTAATATCATTATCCAGAAGTAAAATATCCCAGTGTTTAACCAAAATTGTTTTAACTGTACGGCATCTTTCGTGAAAAACATGGGGGCCCTAAGGTCAACCGTTTCGGGTGTCTGACTAATATCACATGTAATAATAAACTCTGAAAAATAGGGTTTTGTTATTGTACCTCTTAATTCATTAACTTCCAATATTGTCTGTTCAACCATCTCTATGTTATAACCTCTTTGTGTGAACTTAGCTCTCAATCCATCCAGCTCTTTCTTATAACCTTCGGCTGTCGGATTGAGTCTAGATGCCCTCATTATTTGTCCTTTCATCACATTATTAAAGACAAACTTAGGGTGCATACTGTGTCTGTGAAGTAATGTATACCTATGGCAAAGTTTCCTATGTATAGAGGTATTGAGCAGGCCATTACTAAGCCTATTAATGGCAACATCTGATTATGAAATCTCACTCACTGAAAAATTCAATGTAAATTTCAAGAAATTATTAGAATTATTCATGCTTTCAGCGAGTTCCAGGAGTGTATTTACATCACTAAGCCAAATGAAAAAAAGGTCATCTACAAACCTCCGATATATGCCTACAAATTTCTGAAAAAGATCTAGCTTAAAAATAACTTTTTCCTCCCAGCAGGCCATCACTAGGTTGGCGTAGCTATTGGCACAGGAAGTGCCCATAGCTATGCCATCCCTCTGTAGGAAATTCTCTTCTCCAAACATAAAGATATTATTCAACAGAATAGTTTCTAAGAAAAGTGCTAACAAATCAATTCTCTCAGATGAATAATCAGAGTGATTTTGTAGGTATTCCTGTATAAACTGTATCCCTATATCATTGGGGATAACAGTAAACAGACTAACTACGTCTAAAGTGACCAGTATGTATTGTGAGTTATCATCCAGTTGACTAGTATACGCATATAAGTCAAGTGAGAATTGCTTACTGTCTCTCAGAATGGTAATACAGCAAACCTTGAGTCCTGGTCTTCTTCAAAAAAGACTTTAATGAACATAAACCAGACCAAAACAGACGATGAAAAAAACGATACACTCCACAGTCCAAACATACTGAGCGCTTTCACCCACTAATATGGGGCATCATCAGAGTACAAATGCTTTGGTCAAACATGATAAGGATTTGGGTTCTAGGCATGCTTTTAAATTCAGTGTTTTACAAAAGCTAGATTTTAATGCCAGAGGGGGGGACCTTATCAACTATACTTTAGAATGCGAATTGAGATGGATTATTAGGTGGAGAGCTGACCAAACACCAGGGTTGAATGATAAAGCACAGATTAAGCCTCTTTTGAGAAGCAGGAGGCTTAAACCCAAATAACAGGAATGTAGTTTAGGTACAGCTATACATTTAACACGTATTAGTCCACTCTTTTAGTTGTTTACCACTGTTTTACATTGATATAATATACATATTTATATATATATTTTTATATTTATAATTGATGAAAATTAGGCATAGTACAATATAATATAATACATGTTTTAATAAGATGTTTTTAAAGATGTTAATATATGTGTGAGTATTTAACATTGTGTTTGTGCTTTATATGCTGGGGTTAATTGTTCATTGTTTGATGAGAAATTGACCAATGAAAATGTAAGGAGGGATATTTAAATCCTGAATGCTTTTATGTTATGTATAAGTCTGAAGAAGCCTACGGGTGAAAGCGCTTACTTGTGAATAAAGGAACCTTTTTATACCATTTGGGCACTGTCCTGGACTATTTCTACGTTGACTGTTTCATCTACCTATGTGTTTTTTGGATTGTGTGCCATAAGGTACCAGCGGTTATTTTATGTTGATTAGGTGTAATCCATGGTCAATTGACATTAATCATATTAATTCATTAAAGGATCTTCTTTATAAGTGGGAACAGCATAGTTTAACCATCCTATGACCTTCCTAGTTGAAGTTGTTAGTGAGCCATTAGTATGTGTTCCACAGGTCACCCATTTGTTCCGCATTATGGAGGCGAGTGATCCCCATTTTGGTGATGGCAGATTGAGAGCTATGTATGCCGGTATTCGCACGACGGTCTGACTTTGTATGGGGAATTTCTAATGTAGTCCCTATCTGTATTTCCTGTGCTATGCCTTACTGCAGCTGTGTAATTCCACCAGGTTTCCAGTTATGGGTGCCATCTTGGTCGTACGCATGTCCATCCATGGGAATCGCCTAATGGACACTGATATGGGCTGTACACATTTCACACCTGCTTTCAGCATTATCCAGTGGATGCTTTGCATCATTAGTGGGGATTAAGGCATGTGCTATACCCACATCCCTCCCACGGGGCGGCCAATGGATTCTCTGCCAAACAACACCGAGCCCCATTTCTACATACCCAGGTTCCCATGGCTGCAACCCTCGACGGTACACATTACACAACCTTCATGTGTGCGGTACTGGGATGTGGACGCACTTCTATGGACTTGACAATCTGGGGATTTCTGTTCATATGTCCTGCATTTCATGGACATGTGTCATCAACCTTAAACACGCTGGTGGTGCATATGTCTAGCTGTGCCATAGTCGCGGCTGTCACTTCTTTTGCGTCGATCGCAGCAGGGGTTGCGAACGGAGCAATTTTGGAGTCCTACAATGGACACCAGTGTGCATATGTAAAGTGTAGAACTTGTTGGACTGTCACCATCTGGCCAGTGGTTTTGACTGCTGCTGTATGTTCCCGTTCGCAGATGTCTGTTTGACTACCCATATTATGTATTACTTGGCATATCTATATCCATGTACCAGTAAGCAAAAATACAGCAAACCTTGAGTCCTGGTCTTCTTCATAAAAGACTTTAATGAACGTAAACCAGACCAAAACAGACAATGACAAAAACGATACACTCCACAGTCCAAAAATACTGAGCGCTTTCACCCACTAACATGGGGCATCATCAGAGTACAAAATACATTAGATAGTCATCCCTTATATACTTCCTTCAGAGTCAATTTAAAGACAATTAATCAATAAACTTGCTCATAGTTAAGTAGCCAGTAATCCAAGTCTTATAGATAAAGTGAAATATAAAAATCAGTGTTGCATAAATAACTTGATGGAAACATAAATACAACAACAATGTGTTAATATAAATACAATATTGGTAAATACAATCAGTAAATTGAAAAATAATTGATAATTGTTGTGAGTAAACCTTAAAATGTAGTGTGTTGATAATAAAATTATGTATATTGATGTGTATAATTGTTGTATTAAGATTCCAAATAATTGAATAAATAAGTACAATTAAATACATATTGTATAAATATAAATATAAATGTAAATAAGAGTCACAATGTTAAATATAAATATGACTGTATATAAATATATAAATATGATATGAAATAAAATGTAGTTGTTTACATCTTGTTTTCGGTGACATATCTATATCCATGTGTCATATATACGGACGTCGGACTGTTGTGTGTAGATATATACATGTGAACCCCTCGTTTCATACCTTGCTTTGTTACTGTCTGTGGATTACCTGTGTACACACATCTATTACCATACCATACCTTTCCACTGTACAGGTTCTGGCAGGGTGTATGGCTGGTTGGCCCTTAATCTTGCTGTGTGTTACATTGACCTGTGTCTATCTGGCAATTCGCTGGCGTGTCATGTGAGACCTTCTTGATTCTATAGGGACCTGATCCCGTAATTGTGACGTGCTTCCACTGGCCATATATTTCTCTGTCGTCTGGGATCTGTATGTAACCAGTCCTTTCAGGACACTTTGTATTGTTGTTATTTTTTGGTTACATATATGAGTACTTTGGTATGTTGTGCTATTATTGTGTGTGGAGCATTTCTCCACGGGCCTCTGCTGACACTGGACATATATCCTGCTAGCCTAGCCCGGTCAACAAGTGTGAGCCAACTAAACACAATTCGTACGGTGGCACCTTCTGACAAGTGGGTCGGGTTACAGATGCATAACTGTCATCAATCCCTACTACTAACACACACGATGTCCTTCAAGGATGCATCTGCAGTCATAACATATGGGGTTGTCCTGCCTCAGGCAGCCCTTCGGTCAGTTTATTCTATCCACATTCTATGTTTGTCTTATCACATAGCATGTGTTTCTCACTATTTGTACTGGTACTTTGCATGGCATTGTCCGATTCCATACTTTCAGAGGCTGACAGTTTTGAGACATGTATAACTAACGTGGAGGACACAGCATTAACTTTCCCTGCTGTGAGCGGATCACACACGCATGGCATGCTTGCATTTCCTAATTGTGGGTTACGCAGGCACATGCATATCCGTATTCTGGTTACATATGTTTACTGGGTCTGTGTGGTTACGTGGTCTGTATTAGTTGTGACTGTTCCGGTAACATATCTCTGATCCGGTTGATGGACGTGTGCGGAACACACTTTCACCTTTACACATGTAACTGTCTTTGCGGCATGGACGCATTACATCGTTCACATTTATATGTTCTATAGTCATAATTCAAACGGGACTGCATTCACGTTTGCCGGTTGCTGTGACCACTACATGTTAGCTGTTCTGTCTCATTTATATGCATACCCATGGTACTTAGCTAAATTAACATATCCCCCCCCCCGCACTCACGTACGTCACAGGCATCCATTCTCCTGCTGGGAAAAGTGCGGTACTACATGTTACACATTCCTTATTCCCTACCGCTCATGGCCCAGGATGCATATGTCGTGACCGCAGGGATATTCGGATCACGGGGGCTTATAGCCCCAACGCATACAGGCCTTCGATTGTCAGGGTGTTCCTGTGGTGCTTTGGGTTTGTTCTTGTCCGCCTAGTATACGGAACTGCCCTGACCGAGTATGAATGTCAGACGAGTCACATGGGCACGGTTTGTCCGTGTCTATGATACCATACCCCCCCATTATTCCTAACCGTGCGTGCTGATTGGCCGGCGTGCCCGTTGTAGATCGTGTTATAGTAATTGCACATGGTCTGGTCGACCGGACCTATTTCCATTACTATACCTCGGTATTTATAACCTGTCTCGCTATGTTACATGGGTTTAACATTGCGTGACAGCTTTAACTGAGCCACGGACATGTCCGTTGCTTACTTTGGGGCAGTCCCGCTCTGCTACGCACATTTAACATGGCGGAACAGGTTGAACAGCACAGCAACGGGGACATCGGGCTCTCCGTCGCTGTTTTGTATTGAATCGCTATGTTGACTTTGTTTCACATAGCGAGACAGTGTCGACAATTGGCAACAGACATCTCGCGCAGTACGTCTGCACTGCCGCGGGTGCCATATGTCTGCGAATGGGTGGCGGACAGGCATTATGCTGTGCCATTATGTCTGGGAATATATAGTATCTTTCCCTAGATAATATGGCATACTAGCAATGGCCCACGTCTGGGTGTGGGTACTGCTGTATTTACCCACGGTTGCCTTTGTGTGGTCCCTCGGGCATCGGCCTCGGGACCGCACCACGTCTACCGTGGGTATATCCAGCATTACCCACATCCGGCGTGGTTATTGCTATGGTATTCCGTATTAATGCGGACACGTGTGTTTGGACAACCTACAATAGCTTCTGCTATTGTCATACAATGCTGTGGGTGGTGCCGGTTACCATACATATGCCATGTTCTGCGTTTGTCCCATTCACACTTGTCTATCCCCTGTCCTCATTCGTATGTGGATATTTATGTGGCATATGATTGAACTATGTATTACCTGCAGGTATGCTGTGTACAGTGCACATATGTCACGGTTGGTTACAGTGTATCTGTGTACCTACCTCTGTGATACTGAGGACTACCACACATCCTTCGCAGCATTACATGCGTATGTCCATACTATTATTCGGTGGCCTGTGGGGGGTTGTCGGAGCAACGGTTACATGTGTCCCTGTTTGTGCACGCATCATGGTGGTCTTTGACCGGCCTCTGTTGCTATCGTGGGATGGACGGTGGTGTTGGTGTGTGTTTGGGTTGTGTTTCTGCCGATACATCAGTGGGGGGTGGGGTTGGCACGTGTTCCTCTTTGCAGGGGGCCCCATCCTGGACATTTGTGTCATGCGTCGGCGCTTGCACGCGCCATATGTCCTGTGATATTCCCACAGTCGTGTATGCCTTCCTGCATTACTACTGCGTGTTACTGGCAGTTTGTATCTGGTACGCATGGCTATTATGTTGGATAGCTTAGGCTATTCCCATGCTATGACATACCCATTCATCCGGGCATATACGTGTTATTCAATCCTTTGCATTGGCCGTGGGTGTTTGGCCATACGGCACCACTATTATCTACGTGTGATGTCCCACCTTCACTTTCTGTGCATGTGGCACCCTGTTGGGGTGTCCTGCTTGGTGGGCGGATGTTCTGCCCTATGTCTTGTGTTTGACATGTCTGCATAGCTAATCATCGGTACAGTGGCTGCACATACTGCTTTGTCCAGATGTGTACAGTTATGGACACCGTGGCGTGTGAATACCTATGGGGTTTCGACAGGTCCGTACCACATGCGGGATGTATGCATTCTGCCGACACATTCACATGCGGCCATTTGGATATCAGTACCTGAGGTGGGATGTTGACATGTGGGGTACATATTTGCACGCGTGGCACTGCCTAGAACAATACTTCATACTACATTTGGGGTATACCCACTGTGTGTAGGTGTGCAGCTGCGCAAGGCTGCTAGCTGGATTGGGTGGACGTACATGGGTGTGGGTTACGTGCTATGACGGGGCTGTTGTGTATTACATTTGCATGCATGGGTTCTGCTTCTGGATATTCCGCTTCGGTATACGCCATCCTATGTGTATGCGATGGGTACGTTGCTGGGTCTAGCACATGTTGCTATGCACATGTTTGTCTGTGCTTAGGGTATCTGGTTTCTTTCTGGTTGTTATATAGACACGGCTGCCCAGCTGTGTACTCTCACTACCACTGTGGAACTGCTGGTGACCATGCCCATGGGGCTACTCGTGTGTAGGTGCGGCGCGCTGACATGCTGCGGTACACCTTCACTGGGTATGCCTGCTGACAGTGCATTGTGTGACGGACATGGTATTATGCGTATCCTTTGTTCCTTGGACGGGTACAATTTGGACTTCGTGGATTAATGTTTGGTTCTCCGTTTTGTGTGGACGGGTACTATGTTGCATACTCTGCGTACGTTTCATTATCCATGGACACTGGTTGGTGCGGTTACTATTTCAGGTGGCCTGTGACAGTCAGCACTTTAGGTTGCTCCTCGCCTGCCGGCTTGGCCACGGGCTTATCCTGCTTGGGCTCGCGCACGTGCTCTCTGCACGTGGTTGTGGTTGCGGCGCACACTCATTACTATGCATGTGGCACTACTACACCGGTTATACACTGCACTGCCGGCGCAAGCCTTACACCGGCCTTGCGCTGAGCTTCATGAATCCGGGGGCTAATGTGGACATTTGAAGTATGAGTTAGTTGTGACAAATTGTGTTGAAGGCTTTAAACAAAGAAATAAGGATGATACTAGTTGGTCATTATCTCTTTCTTTGCTAACAGTATCTATAAGCGTTAGAGGTGCAGTGTTAGTACTGCGGTAGGTATGGAAGCCATGTTTTTCCACTATTTCAGAGATGGTAGGTTTAGCCTGATATTTACTTTCTTCACCTCATAAACACAGAGTAGACAGTCTGATTCTGGCTACATGGCAATTAGCCTACTATTCTCACATGAACCTACGATCACTTTAGGTCTAAGGTTAGTGATGTCTGTTGAATTTCCTATTTTGTATAGATAGATAATGTGTGATTGTTTCCAAAGAAAGGGACTATGGGATTCCCGGACTGACCTATTTATAAGGATTGAGACAAGATGGGCAATGCTACTGTCTGCTATTTTAAGGTACTCACTTGGAAGGTCATCATGCTGAAGCTGAGCATGGTTTGAGTTTGAGTTCTTTTATATAGAATGAGTTCACTGGTTTGAAGGTGAAAGGGGACATAGTGATAGATGGATATGGCCTTGCCCCCATGCAGAAACATAGTAGAAAGTGTGTTTGTTAGGTGGTGGTGGTGACCAGGATCTTATTAATTTGTGAAATGTAGTTTTGAGTGTTATGAAGCACACTTTCAATTTTCTGAGTTTTCAATGTTCTGGGTTTTCAATTTTTTGAATTATCGCTGTTCTGGTCTCAGTGTTATGAAATTCAATGTTATGAACATGGCTCACTATCGAGTCAGCTATGACTAGTGTGTTGGGCATGCTGTTTTGCCTTAGGGACTTTGGTTGACTGGCACACTCTTTAGCAGAGTTATGTATCCATGATTAGTGTTGTGCTGTGGTGGTCAAGTGCAGTTCTGCCTTGGAGGTCTCTGCTGTTTGGATAGATTTTTATGGAGAGCCTCCGTGAAGATGGATGTGTGGTTTGTGTTCTTATGTGAAGGCAGTGCTGGTGTGTGTTCTGGAGGGCTATGTGTTCCATGTGGTGTGGTGTGGTGCAAGTGTTGACATTCTCCTTGTGACCAGCTATTCTGCTCTTGGCTGGAGAGTGTGTGGCTTCCAGTTTGGATATATAAGTGATTCACTCGCAAGTCTGAGTGTTGTGAGGTAAGAGGAGGGTTGTTAGTATACAAAACCTCTCTTTTGACCATCACATTGCCACTGTGGTCAAGAAGGTCCTTCTATGTGGCACATGTGGCATGCACTGTGGTGGCAGGACAGGTAGCTTTCATCCTTCTAAGTTGGGAACTGCTGATTGAGAGCCCAGTGTCTGTTATTCTTAAAGTGTATTAGTTCTGGTTTAAGCACTTGGGCTTCAGCTACTCAACGCCAGACATCTAAACCTCAAGATGCACACACTCAAAACTCTCCTTAGCATGGAGAACATCGATATCTGTGCAGTAACAGAAACCTGGTTCAGGGCTCCCGAGAGCACCCCAGCACTACCAGGTTATACCTCATACCATGCTTTTCGGCCCCAAAACATGGACTGAACCACAAAAGGAGGGGGAGTATCGATATTCATCAAAGATACCCACAACTCCAGGTTGGTGGCAAAGCACAAAGCATCAGAGACTATCCATGTGCAACTAACAGTGGGTAAAACTGCCTTCCAGTTTATAGCCTGCTACAGACCACCCTCCCAAACCCAGGAACCCCACTCAGCCTTCCTGAGAACACTGAAAAATATGAAGGTCTCTCCAAACACCATTATATTGGGCGACTTCAACTACCCAAACATAGACTGGGAGCATTACTCTAGCTCCAACACCCTAGCCCAAAGGTTCCTAGAATTTATAAACTCAAATGCTATGGAACAACTTGTTACCACTCCCATAAGAGGGGAAAACATACTGGACCTGATCATCACCACCATGGGGACTCTATGCTCCAGACCAGAAGTGTATCCCTCACTGGTAAGATCAGACCATAAACTAATCTCACTGGATATTCACATCCGACCCACCCCCTGCCCAGAAAAACACAGTGAAAAACTTCTCTAAAGCAAATTTCACACTCCTCAAAACTGAGGTGGAATCCTTCAAAGCCCCCGGGCCTGTGGAAAATACGGGCCAGACCGCAGAATCCTTTATAAACGCATTCTGTGAACACCTTCAGGAATGCATGGATCATGCAATCCCAAATAAAACCAAGACCCAATCCTCCAAAGGCAGACGTCCTGTCTGGTGGACCCCAGCCATAAACAAACTATACAATAGAAGGAGGAAGCTACTAAATGATAGAGCAAAATCCCAAAAAGGGAAGGCATCAGTGATCAGTATTAGCAAAAACTACGGGCACACATAAAATTGTCTAAGGCCAGCTTCGAGAGAAAAATTGCACAGGACACTAAGGATAATCACAAGGCTTTCTTTAGTTATGTTAGGAACCTGGGTGGTAATTCCCAGATATGCTCAGAATTAGTCCAAAATGACAAAAATACACGAACCCACAGACATTGCCAACATCCTAGCTGACAGGTTCAGCAAACTCCCCCTCCCACCAAAAGGGCAAATATCTATCCCAGCAGAGTGCTGCCCCTGACATCTCTGATGCTCAGGTAAGAGCCCTCTCCAAAGCAAAAACACAGCATCAATGGGACCAGATGGTGTCCCGGGCTGCGTCCTACATGAACTCCAAGAAGAGCTAAACCCAAACATAAAACTACTGTTCAATCTCAGCCTTACTACAGGATATGTGCCCAAAGAGTGGCGTACAGCAACAGTGGTCCCTCGCCATAAAGGTGGTGCCTCAACGGATCCTGGAAACTATCGCCCCATAAGCCTGACTAGCTTGGTCTGCAAAGCTATGGAAAGGATCATCATGGACCTCATAAATAAAGATATTGGGGACCTACAAACACTGGATCCTACACAATTCGGCTTTGTTAAGGGCAGATCCTGCCTCTTAAACCTGATTGATTTCTTTGAAACAGTCACCAAGGCCATTGACGAGGGGAAGGTGGTCCACACAGCCTACCTGGACCTCGCAAAAGCCTTTGAAACAATACCCCACTCGGGCATTATAGATAAGCTCACCAGCTTAAATATAAACCCCTATGTCACTAGATGGACTGCAAACTGGCTCAAGGACAGAACCCACATAGTTAGAATTGCTGGAGCCATGACAGACTCCAAACCAGTTACAAGTGGTGTCCCACAAGGCTCAGTCCTGGGACCTCTCTTGTTCGGTATATATTTCTCGGAGGTACAGGCCAACACGGAAGGACTGTGGCTGACCAAGTTCGCAGATGACTGCAAACTGGGCGCCATAATCGACTCTCCAGCCGACACAAGCATCCTCCAAAAGGGCCTCATAGAAACAGACAACTGGTGCCAGAGCCATGGCCCCAAGCTAAATGCCAAAAAGTGTATAGTCATCCCTTTGGCAAAACAGTGCCCACAAATTACCACATAGGTGGTAATCCATTAAGTACAGAAGAAGTAATTAGGGACCTGGGGACCCAAGTTGATAGCAATCTCTCATTTGACAAACACGTGGCCAAAGTGGTTAGAAAAACATTTTATATAGCCCATCTAATCATGAAGGGATTCACATCTAGATCAGGGGACGTCATCATGCCTCTTTACTCATCCCTCATCAGGCCCATAATTTAGTACAATGCCCCTTTTGGGATGTACCTTACCAGACACCTGCAGTAACTGGAAAGACCCCAAAAGTACCTCACCAAGAGGATCAAAGGGCTCAAACAGATGCCATATGCTGCCCGGTTAAAGAAACTCCAGCTCTACTCAGTGGCATACCGCCTGTTCAGAGGTGATCTGTGCCTGACATATAAAGCCATGTCCAACCCGGAATTAATGGACATGCTGCACCTCAGAAAATCCAAATCCCATCGAACTATGCGCTTGAGAGACTTGAACCTAAGCACTGAAATATATAGGACATGCTGGAGGGACAGATTCATAAACCAGAGGCTCCCTTCACTCTGGAATAAAATCCCAGTCCAGGTTAGGCAGAGTCCCTCATTGACTCTCTTCAAGAGGAATCTTGATGAGTGGATGGGAGATCGTAGGTTTACCCCGGGTATCACTTCTGTGTCACTGTTAGACAGAGGCACAGTAATACTAACCTCGAAAAAGGGCATAGCAAAATAAATTTAAAATGGGTGGCAAAAGTCAAACACATTCTGGCTAGGCTTATAAATGCCCTAGGGCAGATAGCCTAGTATGAACCTATGAACATCTTATTACTAAGGGTTTTGCATCCAGGAAGAAGGAGGTGATTGTTCCCTATACTCTTCACTCATTAGGCCAGTCATTAAGTACAATGGTCCATTTGGAATTTACCTCACTAGATACCTGCAACAACTGGAGAGACTGCAAAAGTAACTCACAAAGAGGATCCTAGGCCTTAAATACTTGTCCTATATTGGCCAGACTCAAAAAACTCCAAACTATTCTCTGTCTCATATTGGCTACTTACAAGCAATCTCTGCTTGATTTACAAAGCCATGTCTAACCCAGTGGGCTCTGTTAGAACTGTTACATGTAAAGAAATCCCAATCCTTCCGCACCGTATGCTGCAGAGACTTCAACCTCATAACCACACTCAACAGAACATGCTGGAGGGACAGGTTCATAACCCAGAGACTGCCCATGCACTGTAATAGACTTCTCATACATGTCAAACAGAGCAACTCACTGGCCCTCTTCAAGAGAAATCTTAATGAGTGGATGTGAATTAGAAAATTCACACTGGGGATTACTCCAGTGACTCTACTTGACAGAGGGACTGGGAACTCAGGTCGGATGGCCGAATGCCAGGGTAATCCTATGGGCTAGGTTGTAAATGCTCCAGGGCACCAGGTTAATAGGGGAAAGCAAAGGGAAATGGCCTTTATATATATAGATATAGATATAGATATATAAACAGAGTGAGATAGACATAAAGCACATATTGAGACACACACATGAATACTTGTGGGAAATATTATTGTATCCCTTATTGTAGCCCTAACCCTGGCCCAGTATCTCCTTCCCCTCAAATAGCTGGACCTAACCCTAATAATACCTTACTGATTGGACATCTTAACATTCGTAGTGTAAACAACAAAGTTCCTTACCTTCATGCCATCCTTGATACACACTCTTTTGACATTCTCTGCCTCTCAGAAACCTGGCTAAAACCAGTAAACAAAAGATACAGAGATCACACCCCAAGGCTATAATATAGTAAGACTTGACCGTTCTAAACGGAATGGTGGTGGAGTAGCAATCCTGTTTAAAAATCAACTCAATATCTCTACACTCCCTGCCTGTCCAACCCTGGATAGCAAAGTAGAAGCCATTATTACTAAAGTCCAATTAAATGCCCAAAAATCTCTTTATATCATCTCATGTATACATACCTCCGGGTAGCAATATACCTATCATAGAAGACTTTCTCAGTTGGGTTTCTAACACTTACCCCCAAGAAACTATAATATTAGGTGACCTTAACATAGACTGGAATTCTATTAATACTGATAATCCCTCCTCTCACATTAACCTAAATGATTTTACACAATCCATTAGCTCTACTACAAGATTTAATAAGTCCAGCAAAAAAGAGAGTATCTTAGACTGGATACTCATAAACAAACTCAACATTACATATAATGTAGGAACTTTGCCTGATGATATCAGTGACCATTGTTTAACATATATTACAAGAGAAAAGACTGATTGTTTAAACCTCCCTAACTTAAGAAAAATACGCTCGACTAAACACTTTAATATAGAATCATTTCAAGCTGAACTGAATGCATGTAAGTGGAACACCTTGAAATCTCTTCCTCTTGAAGATGCAGTGATATTCTTTAATTCTACCTTCTTATCCATTCTTGACAAACATGCTCCAGAGCGTACCATCAGAATGAAATCTAAGACAGCCCCATGGCTCTCTAGCGAAACTAAAAAAACTAATCCTCTCCAGAAATAAAATCTGGGCCAAATGGAGATGCCATAGAAACAGCCCTGATTTACTTCACTTCCGCCAGCTCAGAAATTTGACCAAAAAAGCAATTATCACAGATAAGAGAAAATTCTATTATGAACTTCAAGATACTCATTTTAATAATTCAAAACAATTCTGGTCATCTGTAAATAGACTCCTTTCCCCAGGAACAACCAAAACCCCTTCCCCACTTAATGCTGACCCAGATACCCCTTACCTAACTGCTAATGCTTTTAACTCTTTCTTTTCCGAAACTATACTATCTCTTGCTAGACAACTGAACACCAACAACTTCTATCCTCCAACTAACCTAGTAGACTCTACTTTTAACTTCTCTTCAACCTATCTCACCTCTTTATCTACAGACTAATTCACAAACTGAAACCATGTACCCCTCTGCTGACAAAATCCCTTCTCTTTATCTCCAAAAGGCAGCTAAAGTAATTGCTTACCCTATATCCATTCTAATAAGCAGGACAATCCAAGAGGGAATCATTCCTGATATTTGGAAAATCTCTCATATTATCCCTCTACACAAAGGTGGTAACTCTTTTGACTTCTCTAACTTTAGACCTATTGCTCTCCTCTCCCCCTTAGCAAAATTATGGAGAAATGCATTCACCAGCAACTTGTACAATATCTCTCTTTACATAACATAATAGCAAATTGCCAGCATGGCTTTAGACCTCATCATAGCACCACCACTGCCCTCCTCTCCTTTGTGGATACTATCAACTGGAACCTAACAATAACCTTCTCTTCGGCTCTATTTATTGATCTCTCTAAAGCTTTCGACATGGTCAACCATTCTTCTCTAATTAATATCCTTGAATCCCTCTCATTTGATAACTTAGCTATCAAATGGTTCAGCTCGTATCTGAGCAACAGACAACAAGCTGTTCTTTGGGATAACCACATCTCTTTATTTTTGCCAATTTCCATTGGTGTCCCTCAGGGCTCTATTCTTGGTCCACTACTCTTCTCCCTCTTCATAAATGATCTGCACTCAGCAATCCCTCAAGCAACTTGCATTCAATACGCTGATGACTCTACCATTATTTGCTCAGCATCTTCTTCCATAGAACTAATCTCACTAACTCAAAATATCTTTAACACTGTAGAAACATGGTTTACTAGACGGTACCTCCTTCTTAATGCAAAGAAAACTAAACTTCTTCTCTTCACCCCTACCTCTCAGACCTCCCCTTTACACTTCACTATCTCTTCAAACAACGCCACTGTCATCTCTCCTGACACTACTACTAAACTGTTAGGAGTAACCATTGATAATAATCTCACTTTTGATCAACATATCAACAACACCATCAAATCTGTGAACAAAAAAATAGGATCCTTATACCGTATCAAACAGTTTCTAACCCCACCTACTAGAGCTAAAATTGCCCTCTCCCATCTTATATCTACTCTCTTTTATGCCTCTCCAATTTACACAAACCTCTAGAAAGCTAACCTAAACAAACTAGCTGCTTGTTATAATAACATTGCCCGCTTTGCCACTGGTAACCCTTCTTTACAGAACCCATCACTGTTTAAACTTGAAACTCCTAGGCTGGCTCGAATTTCAATACCATCTTCTCATCTCACAACTTACCATTGCTCACAAAATTCTGTACCAACCTGACAACACCCCTATACTCTCTCAACTTTTAATCCCTTACAATAATCTTAACTCCCTCCGTTCTTCTTGTAGACTCCTGACCAGATCAATAAAGTCTAACAACTATGCTGGCAACTCTTTATTCACTAATACGGTTGGTAGAAGATGGAATCTGTTACCTAGTGATATAACACTGATTTCATCATTTCCTCTCTTCAAAGAAAAACTCAAGCTTTACTTCCAAAATCACTGGCTCTGTTCTTGTAGTACTCCTGACTGACTTTCTTCTCCTTCTCTTTTTTTAGCTCACCTCTTCTTTTTCCACTCCGCCTATTTTTGGCTTGCTTTTTAAGCTTTTTCCTAGTCTATCTCTTGCCCATGTTTGGCCTTTATGCTTTACCCCCTTCTCCTTGCTCTTCTCTCTCATCACCTTTGCCACTTCTATTTCTCCTTACTCTCTTTTCTCTCTACTGCTTCTTCTCTTCTTCTGTTTCTCCTAGATTTCTTTATAACTACCTTAACTTCCTGTCATTCTTTCTGATAATTTGTTTCTTTAGCCTTAGCTAAAGTTTAATGCTCTATAACTGGCTATGTATTTCTCTTTGACAACTGTAGTTTCTTTTAGCCTGTCCTTTTTTTTGGGGTCTGATTGTATTTTAATTATTATTCACAAATATATATATATTTACCATAATGTATTGTTGTTATATGTTTTTTTTTTTGTGGAGCTTTTCTCCCCGGGCCTCTACTGAAAATGGATATGTATCCAGCTAGACTAGCCCGGTCAACAAATGTAAAATAAAATAAAATAAATAAAATAAATATCAGCAACTGTGAAAGTAGACTGATGAGCTCACAATCTGAGACACAGCAGGGGCCCCTTAGAGAAAACCAACAGAATTACAGTAGACTAGTAACCTTTCAGTGCACTTGTAAAGCAGGAATATGCACTGCATGTGTATTGTAAATAAAAAGACATGCATTATGAGATATGCAGAATATATAAAGAAGGTATAGATATTCATGAATGCTTGAATTTCAAACCAGTCAGTAAAATAGGTAGAGGCAATTGTATTATAAGCACAAGAATGCAAAGACAGATTCTTACATACATACATACATACATATGCACATGCATACAGAAAAAACGACTATAACCTGTCAAGATATAGGATGACCAAGGGCATGAGACTTTCGTCAAAGCATGAAATTTTTTATGTGTTATAAAAAAATGCACCATGGTAGTATGCTAGAAGTGGTAATAAAAAGTATACAAAAAAAAGCATATACTGCATTTGCCTCAGCTGTGAAATGCTAAAGAGTGTAAACTAACTGCACTTCAGTCAAGCCTTCAACAAAGGTGTACAAGCTCAAAACACAGAAGCACAATAATTGGTAGAAACAAAGTGAAAAAAGAAAAAAAAAAGGTAATGCAATGTAACAAACATGAAACAGAAATACTACTGCCTAGGCCTGAATAATTATTAGACCTAGTTTATCAAAACAAGTACATAGTAAATAAAGTACATAGCAATTCAGTGCTAAAGAGGCAACAATTCTGAGTGTGACAAGACAGGTTATCTAGCTGAGTGAAATGCAGTGATTTCAGCAAATCTAATTGCCATAGATGGGGGAAGGTAAACAGAAAAGGACATACTTGAAATGTAACCTTTTCACACTTCCTCTAAGAAAGCCACCCCTGCTGAGAGTTTGTGTAATCTGAACTGCAGTATGGTAAGAAGGCAGTTTGAAAACCTTGCCTCTGGGTGATCATGTGACTTAAACAGTGCTAAAATGTAAACAAACTGCTCAAGCAAAAAAGAACGGCATAGTGCCCCTTTAGCCAAACTGTGAATTGTTAAAACGTTCTTTGAAATTATGTACAATGTTTTTACTACACAAAATTTTATATGGTTTGAATAATGTGTATTCATTAGAGATTGTTATATTATAATTAATAATAATTTTAACAAGAGTCATAATTACAGTAATACAGACTAGTTTATTTAAATTAGTAGTATTGTTGTGTTTCTTTGGGTCATGTTTCAACACAATGGAAAGAAAAACACTCAGTCAGTCCTGGATAAAGTGCCTTTCAGAATAAACCTAGAAAAATCCAAAAATAGCTGAAAAAGGCAACACCAAAGCAGATAATCCTTTAAAACAAACTTTTAATCCAATTGATTATAAAGACAGTGAGCGCTTTCACGTTATCACAACGTTTCATCAGACTTAAAACCATTAATTGCCAACCATAAATAGTAAATTCAAACCCTTCTGGCCTATGGTTCAACATAAACAATTATGATATCATGTTGAAATTTAAAATTTAAAAAGACATGCTTTATAAACAACATTCTTCGAAATATATACATAAGTAAAGCATGCATCATAAGAAACACTTGTAAGACATGTGCATTCAATATATATTAATATAATACATATATTTATAAATATCACAAAAAATACACACTTTTTTATTTAAATAAAATTAAAATTAAAAAATGTATGTAGTGTAGTTCATTCTACATTTTACCAGCCCTGACGCACAACCTTCAACGAAGGCACACCCCATTCACGTATGCCTCCACACAGAAGACGCTCTAGCTTAGAATCAAATGGGACAACGTCTTACTATGAGGCGACAAAGCTACTGCAGCACCACATTTTTTTTAATAAGTGTTCTAGCAACTTTCTAAGTTAAAAAAAAACAATACTTAAACTGCCCCTATTTTTTTTGGCCATTGCATCCACATTTATTTTAGGCTTTGTACATATTTTTTGCACTAAGAGAATGAGAGGTATGCATACCTCTCAGCTGTCCAGATTTGTGCCTCCTAGTTTTGGCCTATTCCTCACAGAATTTATGGTTTTCTGGCAAATTACTGAGGATTGAAATAACTAAATGTCAAACACTTGAGTTTTGGTCCTCATTTCCTTCAGAAAATGTATGCTAAGACAAATGCTAAGTCTGTAAGAGCAATATTTTAATCTGTCCCTCTTTTGGGGGCCTTTGTCCCATCCCCACCATGCCACTATTTTAGGTTTTGTACAGCTTTCTTGTGCTAAGAAGTTGAGAGGTATGGAGGTATGGTATGCAATGCCTTAGTTGCTGATTATTTGTTGCATTTTAAGGGGGGATAGGGGTTCTGGATGCCTGAGTGTCCTCTTTTGTATAGGATGCCTAGTTGTCGGTTTCTCAGTCATTCCCTATTGCAGTATTACCAGCTTACCAGTTTTTTTTTTTTTAATGTAAAGTAGGCAATTACTTTGTTAAGGGCAGCAGGCACTGAATTTGTAGATGAAGCACTGAAATGTAAAGTTGTTTGCCAGTAACAGCCTTTTCATTATTTACAAATCTCTTTAATTTAGAAGTATTCGGATGAATTTTACTTCTGCAGAGATTGTGCTTATTGATTGATACTCCCTCTCG
>NC_056740.1:270698888-270723202 GCF_019279795.1 Protopterus annectens
TTCCATAGCTTTGCAGACCAAGCTAGTCAGGCTTATGGGGCAATAGTTTCCAGGATCCGTTGAGGCACCACCTTTATGGAGAGGGACCACTGTTGCTGTACGCCACTCTTTGGGCACATATCCTGTAGTAAGGCTGAGATTGAACAGTAGTTTTATGTTTGGGTTTAGCTCTTTTTGGAGTTCATGTAGGACGCAGCCCAGGACACCATCTGGTCCCATTGATGCTGTGTTTTTTGCTTTGGAGAGGGCGGCTCTTACCTGAGCATCAGAGATGTCGGGGGGGCAGCACTCTGCTGGGATAGATATTTGCCCTTTTGGTGGGGAGGGGGGGAGAAGTTTGCGCTGAGCCTGTCAGCTAGGATGTTGGCAATGTCTGTGGGTTCGGTGTATTTTTTGTCATTTTGGACTAATTCTGAGCATATCTGGGAATTACCACCCAGGTTCCTAACATAACTAAAGAAAGCCTTGTGATTATCCTTAGTGTCCTGTGCAATTTTTCTCTCGAAGCTGGCCTTAGACAATTTTATGTGTGCATGTAGTTTTTTGCTAATACTGATCACTGATGCCTTCCCTTTTTGGGATTTTGCTCTATCATTTAGTAGCTTCCTCCTTCTATTGTATAGTTTGTTTATGGCTGGGGTCCACCAGACAGGACGTCTGCCTTTGGAGGATTGGGTCATGGTTTTATTTGGGATTGCATGATCCATGCATTCCTGAAGGTGTTCACAGAATGCGTTTATAAAGGATTCTGCGGTCTGGCCCGTATTTTCCACAGGCCCGGGGGCTTTGAAGGATTCCACCTCAGTTTTGAGGAGTGTGAAATTTGCTTTAGAGAGGTTTTTCACTGTGTTTTTCTGGGCAGGGGGTGGGGTCGGGATGTGAATATCCAGTGAGATTAGTTTATGGTCTGATCTTACCAGTGAGGGATACACTTCTGGTCTGGAGCATAGAGTCCCCATGGTGGTGATGATCAGGTCCAGTATGTTTTCCCCTCTTGTGGGAGTGGTAACAAGTTGTTCCATAGCATTTGAGTTTATAAATTCTAGGAACCTTTGGGCTAGGGTGTTGGAGCTAGAGTAATGCTCCCAGTCTATGTTTGGGTAGTTGAAGTCACCCAATATAATGGTGTTTGGAGAGACCTTCATATTTTCCAGTGTTCTCAGGAAGGCTGAGTGGAGTTCCTGGGTTTGGGAGGGTGGTCTGTAGCAGGCTATAAACTGGAAGGCAGTTTTACCCACTGTTAGTTGCACATGGATAGTCTCTGATGCTTCGTGCTTTGCCACCAACCTGGAGTTGTGGGTATCTTTGATGAATATCGATACTCCCCCTCCTTTTGTGGTTCGGTCCATGTTTTGGGGCCGAAAAGCATGGTATGAGGTATAACCTGGTAGTGCTGGGGTGCTCTCGGGAGCCCTGAACCAGGTTTCTGTTACTGCACAGATATTGATGTTCTCCATGCTAAGGAGAGTTTTGAGTGTGTGCATCTTGAGGTTTAGACGTCTGGCGTTGAGTAGCATTACTCTTAGTTTCTTATCCCTTGTGATACCTATGGAGGTGGGTTTGTCTTTTGAGCCTTGCCTAAAAAAGGCACTATGGGGGTAGCAAGAGCCTTTGCCAATATCCGAAAGCCCAGGGGTGACAGGTGCAAGCCGTCCCTAGCGAAGCATCGTGGTTTGTCGAACATATCATCCCAAGCTGACAGGCATTGGATCCCCTTTGAATGACAACAGTACTTAAGACAATTGTTGAAATTGATCATCTTGTCTTCATATTGTGGCATTATTCTTGGTGAGGGTAAGATGCTACTCAAGGTCAGGGTCATACCGGTCTGGCCTACATGCTCAGAGAGCTCCTTTATGTCTATTTTCATGTAGTCCAGGGAGGCACGTCTCAGGTCATTCACACCAGCATGGACAATGACTGAGTCATATTTGTACTTGCCTTGGAGTGACCTGAGTGCTTGTGTTCTGTGGCAGATCCTAGCGCCCGACAGGCTGCTCACTGTGACCCTCTCCTTGTTCAGCCTGGTGAGCGGGACGTCAGTGTGCCTGACGATAGAGTCACCTATTATAAGTGTATCAGGTGTGTTGTTTAGTCTTAAGGGCTGTGACTGTTTGGCACACTGGCTTTGTGAGATATGTGTTGCACGTGTTTTGTTTTGGGCTAGCGTCTGCTTGGGTGTCTGCTTTGGAGGTCTCTGCTGCTTCGGCAGATCTTTATTTAGAGCCTCCGAGTATGTTTTTGTGTGACTATGTGTTTGGTTTGCTGTCGTGGTAGGTCTATGTGAGACTGGAATTGTAGTGAGTGTGGTTTCCTTCTCCTCCTGACTGGTTATGCCAGTACTGAGTTGAGAGAGCTTAGCCTCCAGTTTGGCTATATGGTTGCATCTCTCACGTGTTGGAATTTGTTGGGAGGAGGAGAGGGTTGTCTGTGTACATGAGGCAGTTGTAACATTGCCTCAAGATTCCCAGATTCACCAGCTGGACCAGAGAGGAGATTGGCAACTGACTTTTGGACATGCTAGAATAATATTGGGAATTCCTTAATAATTGAAAACCAGGGCCACTGGGGATTGAGGGTGTAGTGCTTTTAATTTTTAGTGCTGACTTATATAATTGCTTTAGTGAGCAAGTGCCAGGTAACTTAAGTGCAATGTGTTACAGGTAACTTAAATGCAAAAACGACAAACAGTAACTTTCTTTCAAGTGAAACAAGGAAATAAGTACAGTAAGCAATGCAGATATCACTGGTGATCCACAGAAGCGCTGAGAAGCCGCGTATTAGGTGGAATTAGCATTCCAGGGAAATAACAAGCATATAAACAAAGCTAGATTCAGCAGGCCTGGATCTAGTCTATGCTACAGCAAACAAGGTGTACCAATTTCAGTAAGATAGAGTTCAAATAGTCAGGCACTATAAACCTTTAACCAGAAATTCCCAGCTCAGAAGGGCAGAGTCCAGCCTCTTCTCCCACAAGAGTGCAGACCACAAACCTTCTTAATGTAAAATAACTGTCCTGAAGCCCAAGTGCTTAAACCAGAACTAATACACTTTAAGAATAACAGACACTGGGCTCTCAATCAGCAGTTCTCAACTTAGAAGGATGAAAGCTACCTGTCCTGCCACCACAGTGTATGCCACATGTGCCACATAGAAGGACCTTCTTGACCACAGTGGCAATGTGATGGTCAAAAGAGAGGTTTTGTATACTAACAACCCTCCTCTTACCTCACAACACTCAGACTTGCGAGTGAATCACTTATATATCCAAACTGGAAGCCACGCACTCTCCAGCCAAGAGCAGAATAGCTGGTCACAAGGAGAATGTCAACACTTGCACCACACCACACCACATGGAACACATAGCCCTCCAGAACACACACCAGCACTGCCTTCACATAAGAACACAAACCACACATCCATCTTCACGGAGGCTCTCCATAAAAATCTATCCAAACAGCAGAGACCTCCAAGGCAGAACCGCACTTGACCACCACAGCACAACACTAATCATGGATACATAACTCTGCTAAAGAGTGTGCCAGTCAACCAAAGTCCCTAAGGCAAAACAGCATGCCCAACACACTAGTCATAGCTGACTCGATAGTGAGCCATGTTCATAACATTGAATTTCATAACACTGAGACCAGAACAGCGATAATTCAAAAAATTGAAAACCCAGAACATTGAAAACTCAGAAAATTGAAAGTGTGCTTCATGACACTCAAAACTACATTTCACAAATTAATAAGATCCTGGCCACCACCTAACAAACACACTTTCTACTATGTTTCTGCATGGGGGCAAGGCCATATCCATATATCACTATGTCCCCTTTCACCTTCAAACCAGTGAACTCATTCTATATAAAAGAACTCAAACTCAAACCATGCTCAGCTTCAGCATGATGACCTTCCAAGTGAGTACCTTAAAATAGCAGACAGTAGCATTGCCCATCTTGTCTCAATCCTTATAAATAGGTCAGTCCAGGAATCCCATAGTCCCTTTCTTTGGAAACAATCACACATTATCTATCTATACAAAATAGGAAATTCAACAGACATCACTAACCTTAGACCTAAAGTGATCGTAGGTTCATGTGAGAATAGTAGGCTAATTGCCATGTAGCCAGAATCAGACTGTCTACTCTGTGTTTATGAGGTGAAGAAAGTAAATATCAGGCTAAACCTACCATCTCTGAAATAGTGGAAAAACATGGCTTCCATACCTACCGCAGTACTAACACTGCACCTCTAACCCTTATAGATACTGTTAGCAAAGAAAGAGATGATGACCAACTAGTATCATCCTTATTTCTTTGTTTAAAGCCTTCAACACAATTTGTCACAACTAACTCAAACTTCAAATGTCCACATTAGCCCCCGGATTCATGAAGCTCAGCGCAAGGCCGGTGTAAGGCTTGCGCCGGCAGTGCAGTGTATAACCGGCGTAGCAGTGCCACATGCATAGTAATGAGTGTGCGCCGCAACCACAACCACGTGCAGAGAGCACATGCGCGAGCCCAAGTAGGATGCGCCCGTAGGCGTGGCCAAGCCGGCAGGCGAGGAGCAACCTAAAGTGCTGACTGTCACAGGCCGCCTGCAATAGTAACCGCACCAACCAGTGTCCGTGGATAATGAAACGTACGCAGAGTATGCAACATAGTACCCGTCCACACAAAACGGAGAACCAAACATTAATCCACGAAGTCCAAATTGTACCCGTCCAAGGAACAAAGGATACGCATAATACCATGTCCATCACACAATGCACTGTCAGCAGGCATACCCAGTGAAGGTGTACCGCAGCATGTCAGCGCGCCGCACCTACACACGAGTAGCCCCATGGGCATGGTCACCAGCAGTTCCACAGTGGTAGTGAGAGTACACAGCTGGGCAGCCGTGTCTATATAACAACCAGAAATAAACCAGATACCCTAAACACAGACAAACATGTGCATAGCAACATGTGCTAGACCCAGCAACGTACCCATCGCATACACATAGGATGGCGTATACCGAAGCGGAATATCCAGAAGCAGAACCCATGCATGCAAATGTAATACATAACAGCCCCGTCATAGCACATAACCCGCACCCATGTACGACCGTCCACCCAATCCAGCTAGCAGCCTTGCGCAGCTGCACACCTACACACAGTGGGTATACCCCAAATGTAGTATGAAGTATTGTCCTAGGCAGTGCCACGCATGCAAATATGTACCCCACATGTCAACATCCCACCTCAGGTACTGATATCCAAATGGCCGCATGTGAATGTGTCGGCAGAATGCGTACATCCCGCATGTGGTACGGACCTGTCGAAACCCCATAGGTGTTCACACGCCACGGTGTCCATAACTGTACACATCTGGACAAAGCAGTATGTGCAGCCACTGTACCGATGATTAGCTATGCAGACATGTCAAACACAAGACATAGGGCGGAACATCCACCCACCAAGCAGGACACCCCAACAGGGTGCCACATGCACAGAAAGTGAAGGTGGGACATCACACGTAGATAATAGTGGTGCCGTATGGCCAAACACCCACGGCCAATGCAAAGGATTGAATAACACGTATATGCCCGGATGAATGGGTATGTCATAGCATGGGAATAGCCTAAGCTATCCAACATAATAGCCATGCGTACCAGATACAAACTGCCAGTAACACGCAGTAGTAATGCAGGAAGGCATACACGACTGTGGGAATATCACAGGACATATGGCACGTGCCAAGCGTCGACGCATGACACAAATGTCCAGGATGGGGCCCCCTGCAAAGAGGAACACGTGCCAACCACACCCCCCACTGATGTATCGGCAGTAGAAACACAACCCAAACACACACCAACACCACCGTCCATCCCACGATAGCAACGGAGGCCGGTCAAAGACCACCATGATGCGTGCACAAACAGGGACACGTGTAACCGTTGCTCCGACAACCCCCCACAGGCCACCGAATAATAGTATGGACATACGCATGTAATGCTGCGAAGGATGTGTGATAGTCCTCAGTATCACAGAGGTAGGTACACAGATACACTGTAACCAACCGTGACATATGTGCACTGTACACAGCATACCTGCAGGTAATACATAGTTCAATCATGTGCCACATAAATATCCACGTACGAATGAGGACAGGGGATAGACAAGTGTGAATGGGACAAACGCAGAACATGGCATATGAATGGTAACCGGCACCACCCACAGCATTGTATGCCAATAGCAGAAGCTATTGTAGGTTGTCCAAACGCACGTGTCCGTACACATGGAATACCATAGCAATAACCCACGCCCAGATGTGGGTAATGCTGGATATACCCACGGTAGACGTGGTGCTGTCCCGAGGCCGATGCCCGAGGGACCACACAAAGGCAACCGAGGGTAAATACAGCAGTACCCACACCCAGACGTGGGCCATTGCTAGTATGCCATATCATCTAGGGAAAGAAACTATATATTCCCAGACATAATGGCACAGCATAATGCCTGTCCGCCACCCATCCGCAGACATACGGCACCCGCGGCGGTGCGGACGTACTGCGCGAGATGTCTGTTGCCAATGTCGACACTGTCTCGCTATGTGAAACAAAGTCAACATAGCGATTCAATACAAAACAGCGACGGAGAGCCCGATGTCCCCGTTGCTGTGCTGTTCAACCTGTTCCGCCATGTTAAATGTGTGTAGCAGAGCGGGACTGCCCCAAAGTAAGCAACGGACATGTCCGTGGCTCAGTTAAAGCTGTCACGCAATGTTAAAAGCATGTAACATAGCGAGACAGGTTATAAATACCGAGGTATAGTAATGGAAATAGGTCCGGTCGACCAGACCGTGTGCAATTACTATAACACGATCTACAACGGGCACGCCGGCCAATCAGCACGCACGGTTAGGAATAATGGGGGGGGTATGGTATCATAGATACGGACAAACCGTGCCCATGTGACTCGTCTGACATTCGTACACGGTCAGGGCAGTTCCGTATACTAGGCGGACAAGACCAAACCCAAAGCACCACAGGAACACCCTGACAATCGAAGGCCTGTATGCGTTGGGGCTATAAGCCCCCGTGATCCAAATATCCCTGCGGTCACAACATATGCATCCTGGGCCATGAGCGGTAGGGAATAAGGAATGTGTAACATGTAGTACCGCACTTTTCCCAGCAGGAGAATGGATGCCTGTGACGTACGTGAGTGCGGGGGGTGGGGTGGGGTGGGGGGGATATGTTAATTTAGCTAAGTACCATGGGTATGCATATAAATGAGACAGAACAGCTAACATGTAGTGGTCACAGCAACCGGCAAACGTGAATGCAGTCCCGTTTGAATTACGACTATAGAACATATAAATGTGAACGTGTACGTAATGCGTCCATGCCGCAAAGACAGTTACATGTGTAAAGGTGAAAGTGTGTTCCGCACATGTCCATCAACCGGATCAGAGATATGTTACCGGAACAGTCACAACTAATACAGACCACGTAACCACACAGACCCGGTGCAATTAACCATAGGCAAGACTGCTCTGCAAATTGTAGCATGTTACAGGCCACCCTCACAAACTCAGGAACCTCACATGGCCTTCCTGAAAACACTAGAGGGGATAAATGTATCACCAAACACCATCATACTAGGTGACTTCAATTACCCTAATATAGACTGGGAACACTACTCAAGCCCAAACACCCTAGCCCAAAAGTTCCTGGAATTCATAAACTCAAATGCCATGGAACAACTAGTCACCATCCCCACAAGAGGAGATAACATACTTGATCTCATCATCATGAACATGGGAGCACAATGTTCAACACCGGAGGTGTACCCCTCACTGGTGAGATCAGACCACAAACTAATCTCGCTGGAGGTCCTCATCCCACCCCCACCTGAAATAAAAAAGACCACAGTAAAGAACTTCTCAAAAGCCGACTTCACACTTCTAAAGACTAGTGTGGTCTCCTTTAAGGCCCCCGAGCCGGCAGAAAACAGTACTCAAGCCGCTGAATCACTTACAAATGCCTTCTACCAGCACCTGCAGGACTGCATGGATAAGGCAATCCCAAGCAAAACAAAGACTCTTTGTACCAAAGGCAAGCGTCCAGTCTGGTGGACCCCAGCCATAAACAAACTCTACAACAAAAGGAGGAAGCTACTACAAGATAGAGCAAAATCCTTAAAAGGTAAGACACCCTTGATCACTATAAGTAAAAACTAAGAGCTCTCATAAAATCATCCAAAGCAAATTTCGAGAGAAAAATAGCTAAAGACTCAAAAGACAATCATAAGGCCTTCTTTAGCTATGTTAGAAACCTGGGAGGAAACTCCCAGATATGCTCAGAGCTAGTTCAAAATGATGTGAAGATTACTGATCCTACAGACATTGCCAACATACTGGCTGACAGGTTCAGTGCAAACTTCTCCCCTCCCCAAAGGAGAGATATCTATACCAAACGATTGCAGCCCCCAAACATCTCCAGCCCAAGTGAGAACTGCTCTCTCCAAAGCAAAAACACAGCATCCATGGGACCTGATGGTGTCCCCGGCTGTGTGCTCCATGAACTCAATGAGGAATTAAACCCACAGCTAGGACAGCTGTTTAATCAAAGTCTTACCTCTGGATACGCACCCAGGAGTGGCGCACTGCAACTGTGGTACCACTTCACAAAGGCGGTGCCTCCACCGACCCTGGAAATTACCGGCCCATTAGCTTGACAAGCCTTATCTGCAAAGCCATGGAGAGGATCATAATGGACCTCATAAATAAAGACATAGGGAATTTGCAGACTTTGGATCCAACCCAGTTTGGCTTTGTCAAAGGCAGATCATGCCTTTTAAACTTGGTTGACTTTTGAAACAGTCACCAAAGCCATTGATGAGGAAAGGCAGTCCATACAGCCTACCTCGATCTGGCTAAGGCCTTCGATACAATACCCCACTCGGGTATCATTGAAAAACTCATCAGCTTAAATGTCAACCCATACATCACAAGATGGGTTGCAAACTGGCTGAGTGACAGAACCCACAGGGTCAGAGTTGCTGGCGCCATGTCAGACTCAAAGCCTGTCACAAGTGGTGTCCCACAGGGCTCAGTCCTGGGCCCACTCTTGTTTGGCATCTACTTTTCCAAGTACAAGCAAACACAGGAGGGTTATGGCTGACAAAGTTTGCAGATGACTGCAAACTGGGCCATAGTAGAAAACACATCTGATACAGATATCCTTCAGAAGGGTCTCACAGAAATGGATAACTGGTGCCAGAGCCACGGCCTAAAGTTAAATGCCAAAAATGCATAGTCATACCCTTCGGGAAAAACAAGGTTACCCCTAGCTACCAAATAGGTGGCAATCCACTGAGCACAGAAGAAGTTATCAGGGACCTGGGGACCCAGGTTGATAGTAGTCTGTCATTCGACACCCATGTAGCTAAAGTAGTTAGGAAGACCTTCTACATTGCCCACCTTATCATGAAGGGATTCTCATCTAGATCAAGGGAGGTCATAGTCTCCCTTTACTCATCACTCATCAGACCAATGATTGAGTACAATGCCCCATTCGAATGTATCTGACCCGACACTTGCAGCAGCTGGAGAGGCCACAAAAGTTCCTCACCAAAAGGATAAAGGGTCTCAAAAATCTGTCCTATGCTGCCCGACTGAAAGAACTCCAGCTCTATTCAGTCGCCACGCTTGCTCAGAGGTGACCTTTGCCTAACATACAAGGCCATGTCAAACACAGATTTGATGAATATGCTTCACCTCAAAAAATCTAGATCCATCAGAGCCACAAGGGCAGGAGACTTAAACCTTGACACGGCTATTAATAGGACGTGCTGGAGGGATAGATTCATCACCCAAAGACTCCCTATGCTGTGGAACAAAATCCCGGTACATGTGAGGCAGAGCACCTCGCTGGCCTTGTTCAAGATAAATCTTGACCAATGGATGGGAGATCACAGATATACCCCAGGGATAACCTCAGTGTCACTGCTCGACAGAGGCACAGCAAAATAATGGGTATAGTTCCCCATACTAAAGGGGTGGCGTAAGCCACAAAACGATGGGCTAGGCTTGTAAATGCCCTCGGGCAGATAGCCTAGTATGAACCTATGAACCTATATGTAACCAGAATACGGATATGCATGTGCGCCTGCGTGTAACCCACAATTAGGAAATGCAAGTACGCCTGTGCGTGTGTGATCCGCTCACAGCAGGGAAAGTTAATGCTGTGTCCTCCACGTTAGTTATACATGTCTCAAAACTGTCAGCCTCTGAAAGTATGGAATCGGACAATGCCATGCAAAGTACCAGTACAAATAGTGAGAAACACATGCTATGTGATAAGACAAACATAGAATGTGGATAGAATAAACTGACCGAAGGGCTGCCTGAGGCAGGACAACCCCATATGTTATGACTGCAGATGCATCCTTGAAGGACATCGTGTGTGTTAGTAGTAGGGATTGACGACGGTTATGCATCTGTAACCCGACCCACTTGTCAGAAGGTGCCACCGTACGAATTGTGTTTAGTTGGCTCACACTTGTTGACCGGGCTAGGCTAGCAGGATATATGTCCAGTGTCAGCAGAGGCCCGTGGAGAAATGCTCCACACACAATAATAGCACAACATACCAAAGTACTTATATATGTAACCAAAAAATAACAACAATACAAAGTGTCCTGAAAGGACTGGTTACATACAGATCCCAGACGACAGAGAAATATATGGCCAGTGGAAGCACGTCACAATTACGGGATCAGGTCCCTATAGAATCAAGAAGGTCTCACATGACACGCCAGCGAATTGCCAGATAGACACAGGTCAATGTAACACACAGCAAGATTAAGGGCCAACCAGCCATACACCCTGCCAGAACCTGTACAGTGGAAAGGTATGGTATGGTAATAGATGTGTGTACACAGGTAATCCACAGACAGTAACAAAGCAAGGTATGAAACGAGGGGTTCACATGTATATATCTACACACAACAGTCCGACGGCCCGTATATATGACACATGGATATAGATATGTCACTCGAAAACAAGATGTAAACAACTACATTTTATTTCATATCATATTTATATATTTATATACAGTCATATTTATATTTAACATTGTGACTCTTATTTACATTTATATTTATATTTATACAATATGTATTTAATTGTACTTATTTATTCAGTTATTTGGAATCTTAATACAACAATTATACACATCAATATACATAATTTTATTATCAACACACTACATTTTAAGGTTTACTCACAACAATTATCAATTATTTTTCAATTTACTGATTGTATTTACCAATATTGTATTTATATTAACACATTGTTGTTGTATTTATGTTTCCATCAAGTTATTTATGCAACACTGATTTTTATATTTCATCTATAAGACTTGGATTACTGGCTACTTAACAATGAGCAAGTTTATTGATTAATTGTCTTTAAATTGACTCTGAAGGAAGTAAATAAGGGATGACTATCTAATGTATTTTGTACTCTGATGATGCCCCATGTTAGTGGGTGAAAGCGCTCAGTATTTTTGGACTGTGGAGTGTATCGTTTTTGTCATTGTCTGTTTTGGTCTGGTTTACGTTCATTAAAGTCTTTTATGAAGAAGACCAGGACTCAAGGTTTGCTGTATTTTTGCTTACTGGTACATGGATATAGATATGCCAAGTAATACATAATATGGGTAGTCAAACAGACATCTGCGAACGGGGAACATACAGCAGCAGTCAAAACCACTGGCCAGATGGTGACAGTCCAACAAGTTCTACACTTTACATATGCACACTGGTGTCCATTGTAGGACTCCAAAAATTGCTCCGTTCGCAACCTCTGCTGCGATCGACGCAAAAGAAGTGACAGCCGCGACTATGGCACAGCTAGACATATGCACCACCAGCGTGTTTAAGGTTGATGACACATGTCCATGAAATGCAGGACATATGAACAGAAATCCCCAGATTGTCAAGTCCATAGAAGTGCGTCCACATCCCAGTACCGCACACATGAAGGTTGTGTAATGTGTACCGTCGAGGGTTGCAGCCATGGGAACCTGGGTATGTAGAAATGGGGCTCGGTGTTGTTTGGCAGAGAATCCGTTGGCCCGCCCCGTGGGAGGGATGTGGGTATAGCACATGCCTTAATCCCCACTAATGATGCAAAGCATCCACTGGATAATGCTGAAAGCAGGTGTGAAATGTGTACAGCCCATATCAGTGTCCATTAGGCGATTCCCATGGATGGACATGCGTACGACCAAGATGGCACCCATAACTGGAAACCTGGTGGAATTACACAGCTGCAGTAAGGCATAGCACAGGAAATACAGATAGGGACTACATTAGAAATTCCCCATACAAAGTCAGACCGTCGTGCGAATACCGGCGTACATAGCTCTCAATCTGCCATCACCAAAATGGGGATCACTCACCTCCATAATGCGGAACAAATGGGTGACCTGTGGAACACATACTAATGGCTCACTAACAACTTCAACTAGGAATGTCATAGGATGGTTAAACTATGCTGTTCCCACTTATAAAGAAGATCCTTTAATGAATTAATATGATTAATGTCAATTGACCATGGATTACACCTAATCAACATAAAATAACCGCTGGTACCTTATGGCACACAATCCAAAAAACACATAGGTAGATGAAACAGTCAACGTAGAAATAGTCCAGGACAGTGCCCAAATGGTATAAAAAGGTTCCTTTATTCACAAGTAAGCGCTTTCACCCGTAGGCTTCTTCAGACTTATACATAACATAAAAGCATTCAGGATTTAAATATCCCTCCTTACATTTTCATTGGTCAATTTCTCATCAAACAATGAACAATTAACCCCAGCATATAAAGCACAAACACAATGTTAAATACTCACACATATATTAACATCTTTAAAAACATCTTATTAAAACATGTATTATATTATATTGTACTATGCCTAATTTTCATCAATTATAAATATAAAAATATATATAAAAAATATGTATATTATATCAATGTAAAACAGTGGTAAACAACTAAAAGAGTGAACTAATATGTGTTAAATGTATAGCTGTACCTAAACTACATTCCTGTTATTTGGGTTTAAGCCTCCTGCTTCTCAAAAGAGGCTTAATCTGTGCTTTATCATTCAACCCTGGTGTTTGGTCAGCTCTCCACCTAATAATCCATCTCAATTCGCATTCTAAAGTATAGTTGATAAGGTCCCCCCCTCTGGCATTAAAATCTAGCTTTTGTAAAACACTGAATTTAAAAGCATGCCTAGAACCCAAATCCTTATCATGTTTGACCAAAGCATTTGTACTCTGATGATGCCCCATATTAGTGGGTGAAAGCGCTCAGTATGTTTGGACTGTGGAGTGTATCGTTTTTTTCATCGTCTGTTTTGGTCTGGTTTATGTTCATTAAAGTCTTTTTTGAAGAAGACCAGGACTCAAGGTTTGCTGTATTACCATTCTGAGAGACAGTAAGCAATTCTCACTTGACTTATATGCGTATACTAGTCAACTGGATGATAACTCACAATACATACTGGCCACTTTAGACGTAGTTAGTCTGTTTACTGCTATCCCCAATGATATAGGGATACAGTTTATACAGGAATACCTACGAAATCACTCTGATTATTCATCTGAGAGAATTGATTTGTTAGCACTTTTCTTAGAAACTATTCTGTTGAATAATATCTTTATGTTTGGAGAAGAGAATTTCCTACAGAGGGATGGCATAGCTATGGGCACTTCCTGTGCCAATAGCTACGCCAACCTAGTGATGGCCTGCTGGGAGGAAAAAGTTATTTTTAAGCTAGATCTTTTTCAGAAATTTGTAGGCATATATCGGAGGTTTGTAGATGACCTTTTTTTCATTTGGCTTAGTGATGTAAATACACTCCTGGAACTCGCTGAAAGCATGAATAATTCTAATAATTTCTTGAAATTTACATTGAATTTTTCAGTGAGTGAGATTTCATAATCAGATGTTGCCATTAATAGGCTTAGTAATGGCCTGCTCAATACCTCTATACATAGGAAACTTTGCCATAGGTATACATTACTTCACAGACACAGTATGCACCCTAAGTTTGTCTTTAATAATGTGATGAAAGGACAAATAATGAGGGCATCTAGACTCAATCCGACAGCCGAAGGTTATAAGAAAGAGCTGGATGGATTGAGAGCTAAGTTCACACAAAGAGGTTATAACATAGAGATGGTTGAACAGACAATATTGGAAGTTAATGAATTAAGAGGTACAATAACAAAACCCTATTTTTCAGAGTTTATTATTACATGTGATATTAGTCAGACACCCGAAACGGTTGACCTTAGGGCCCCCATGTTTTTCACGAAAGATGCCGTACAGTTAAAACAATTTTGGTTAAACACTGGGATATTTTACTTCTGGATAATGATATTAGTAAGATTGTAGGCCCAAGACCCAATGTATTCTACAAGAACAAACCAAATCTCAAAAGGTAGTTATGTAAACCTAAAAACACTTTGGCAAGGAAAAGTATGGATACACCTGGAATTAACACTGTACCATGTGTTAAATGTAACCAATGTGTATATATCCAAGATGGAACTATTTTCGTACAGCCTACCACAAAACAAACGTTTAATTTTAACACTTTAACAAATTGCAATAGTAAGAATGTTATATATTTGGCTAGATGTGTGGCATGCTCCGCATTCTATATTGGCAAAACCAATAGGTCACTGAAAGAACGTGTTAGGGAGCATGTCTATCACATCAGAATAGGCTCTGAATTTAAAGCTTTGGACAAACATCATAAGGATTTGGGTTCTAGGCATACTTTTAAATTCAGTGTTTTACAAAAGCTAGATTTTATTCCCAGAGGGGGGGACCTTATCAACTATACTTTAGAATGCGAATTGAGATGCATTATTAGGTGGAGAACTGACCAAACACCAGGGTTGAATGATAAAGCACAGATTAAGCCTCTTTTGAGAAGCAAGAGGCTTAAACCCAAATAACAGGAATTTAGTTTAGGTACAGCTATACATGTAACATCTATTAGTCCACTCTTTTAGTTGTTTACCACTGTTTTACATTGATATAATATAGATATTTTTTATATATATTTTTATATTTATAATTGATGAAAATTAGGCATAGTACAATATAATATAATACATGTTTTAATAAGATGTTTTTAAAGATGTTAATATATGTGTGAGTATTTAACATTCAGTTTGCGCTTTATATGCTGGGGTTAATTGTTCGTTTGATCAGAAATTGACCAATGAAAATGTAAGGAGGGATATTTAAATCCTGAATGCTTTTATGTTATGTATAAGTCTGAAGAAGCCTACGGGTGAAAGCGCTTACTTGTGAATAAAGGAACCTTTTTATACCATTTGGGCACTGTCCTGGACTATTTCTGCGTTGACTACACCTAAACCATTCCTAACACTGAATGTGTAACAGACCCTTCCAATGTGGAACTCTTAGGGAGTCCGAGGAGCATGACCCATCAAAAACCCCAAATGAGGTACGTCCCTCATAACCAGGTACACTGGAGAGGTATGCTGGCGTAGCCATGAATACGGATGTTATGAATGTCACTACTCATGCAATGGAAATAGCGATCCCTATCACCCACCGCACAGTCCGGAATGCTTAGGCAGCAATCAGCTAGGAAGGCACAGCACTATGTGAAACGTAACAAGGGCAATGGCCAAGCGTCAGGGTGTTTACACATAATGACAACAGGTCAGGGTATGCAGGAGCTACCTGTCCAGAATACATGTACTGAACCGGTGATCCTAGGCGGACAGGTGGGAAGAAAGACAGCAGGACAAATGTGCAAACATGCATATGTCCTACCCCGGTAACTGTGGATGACAACGTATGCCCCGCGAAGGTCAATGTGGAAGGTAAGCAGACACAAAGGTGACATGTCCCCCAGGGTGCCATGAAGTGTCAACATAACAAATGTCAGGCCCCCATAGCCGTACGTGAGCCCCGCCACCGACGAGAAGCGCAAATACGACGCACACATATGGTACAGGAAAGAACAAGTAGTGTGGATAAGCAGATGTAGACCTGTGTGAGGAACACAACTGTCTGCATGGGTGTGCCGTGCAAATACAAAGTAATGCCATGTGGTCTGCCATGCCGCCACGCACTGTGTGTGTATTGTAGGCAGACAGTAGGCATGTTGTAGTAGTCACATACCCTGCAACTGCACAAATGTATGCAGACTGAGTAGAGGTCTGCCTCATATGTCCGCTGTGTTCCACGTAACAGTAGCAGTCCAGCGGCCACATGATATCTGACGACAGGACACAACGACAAACATGTGAGGAAGACACCACATCTGACGGAAATGCCATACGCATGCATAACATATCACTGTGCCCACTATCAATGTTTCTAAGAGAAACATGACATGACTGGCCCCGAGTGTCCCACTAACTCCTAAGGCCGTGTCCAGATATACGTCCCCTGAGGTGGAGTGCCATGAACAGACACAGATACATGTGTGTGGAAACACTAGGATCCACTCCAAAATGATGGGATGTGCCCATAGCCGGCCTTAGGCATAGGCCAACCCGGCGGCTGCCTAGGGCGCCGCACTACCAGGGCCACCTTTCCAGTAGTTATGTAAGTACACCAGGATGGGGGCACCATGTGTTGTAGTGGTGTGCGCCATGGAGCCCTATCGCCTAGGGCAGCAGTTGACCTAAGGCCGCTCCCGTGCTGCCGTAGGAGGGGTAGTACGGTCCGCAGGTATGTGCTGAAGTGCACATGAAACAGCGGTCTACAAGGATTACCCATAGTGGCGACACCTGCAGAGACGGCTATAGCGGGACATACACACGACCATGCACACAGCTCAGATAAACAGCTCAGATAGACATACACACACCATAAACAGGCAATGATACACAAGTTTTATGGCGTGTACGGGTACAGTGTCAGTACAGCAAGGATAGCTGTCTGCCAAGATATCCAGCAGATGTCTCTAGGGCGTGCCGGAATACGTACGTTGCATGGACAATGAGTGGATATGCATCGTACCACAGTTCTATGTGTCAGCCGTGCAAATATGCGATACATGGGACAGACAGCTGACCATGCAAGAGCAGCGCTATGGGCATAACATATGTATGTATATATACATCGAGAGAGATACAGACGGACACATGTGGCAAGGCCGGGAGTGGAACGTACACAGCACCACCCCACCACACCACAGCAGGGCGCACGTGGAGAACATGCTATGGAGGTCGCCAACCACAGCAGGCACACAGGCAGTCCACTAGCCGCATCTCAACATCCACAAACACAGAGATGTTGGCAGGATATAAGTGTTCTGCGGAACCTCTAAAGCCATAACCTATGAACCCATGCGGCTGGGAGCATAGACACACACACACAGCTGGCAGGCATGGGGATTGACCTTACCCCCATCTACCCAACCGCAAGACAGTATGACACAGGTATGGAACGCGCTACGTGGACCACTGAACACAGCACCGTCAGAGGCATACGTCTAGGTGGGTGACAACATCCGTAAAGGAATAGACGCCGATAGCCAAGGTATGTGTTGCGAAGCATCTAAAAGAACTACTCTCTCCAGGGGCATCTGGAAACACACACACACACACACACACACACACACGGGAAGGGCCGGGAGTTGAACCTATGCCTACCTACAGGAACACACTACAACATGATGCATTTACAGAACGCGCTACCGAGATTACTGAGCACAGTGCTGTCAGAGGCATACTTCTAGGCGGGTGACATCATCCGTAAAGGAATAGACGCCGATAGCCAAGGTATGTGTTGCGAAGCGTCTAAAAGAACTACTCTCTCCAGGGGCAGCTGGAAACACACACACACACACACACACACACACACACACACACACACACACGGGGAAGGGCCGGGAGTTGAACCTATGCCTACCTACAGGAACACACTACAGCATGATGCATTTACAGAACGCGCTACCGAGATTATTGAGCACAGCGCTGTCAGAGGCATACTTCTAGGCGGGTGACATCATCCGTAAAGGAATAGACGCCGATAGCCAAGGTATGTGTTGCGAAGCGTCTAAAAGCATAACTATCTCCAGAGGCAGCTGGAAACACACACACACATACACACCTCACACACACACGGGGAAGGGCCGGGAGTTGAACCTACGCCTACCTATATGAACACACTACAGCATGATGCATTTACAGAATGCGCTACCGAGATTACTGAACACAGTGCTGTCAGAGGCATACTTCTGGGCGGGTGACATCATCCGTAAAGGAATAGATGCTGATAGCCAAGGTATGTGTTGCGAAGCGTCTAAAAGCATGACTATCTCCAGAGGCAGCTGGAAACACACACACACACACACACACCTCACACGGGGAAGGGCCGGGAGTTGAACCTACACCTACCTACATGAACACACTACAGCATGACGCATTTACAGAATGCGCTACTGAGATTACTGAGCACAGCGCTGTTAGAGGCATACTTCTAGGTGGGTGACATCATCCGTAAAGGAATAGATGACAATAGCCAAGGTATGTGTTGCGAAGCGTCTAAAAGCATGACTATCTTCAGAGGCAGCTGGAAACACACACACACCTCACACACGGGGAAGGGCCAGGAGTTGAACCTATGCCTACCTACATGAACACACTACAGCATGATGCATTTACAGAACGCGCTACCGAGATTACTGTGCACAGTGCTGTCAGAGGCATACTTCTAGGCGGGTGACATCATCCGTAAAGGAATAGATGCCAATAGCCAAGGTATGTGTTGCGAAGCGACTAAAAGAACTACTCTCTCCAAGGGCAGCTGGAAACACGCACACACACCTCACACACACACGGGGAAGGGCCGGGAGTTGAACTTACGCCTACCTACATGAACACACTACAGCATGATGCATTTACAGAATGCGCTACCGAGATTACTGAGCACAGCATTGTCAGGAGGCATACTCCTAGGTGGATGATATCATCTGCAGAGGCAAGGCAGCCGATAGGGAATGAAGACAGAGTGCGCAGTCACACAGCATGTTACCATCCCAAGGTGGGCGTACAGTAACACGGTAGTGCTGCACTCGGGAATACCAACTAACTACGGAGCACAACATCACAACATGGATACGGGATGCACCACAGACAGTATACCCTATGAGAGGGCAACCGGCGTGCATGATGTAGGCAGCCATTGTGGCATATCAACCACATATGACTCACCTGGACAGCCACCATGGCTATGCAGGATGTCATTGGCCATGGCTACACGCCTAGTAGCAGACATCGGTGCCGACTGTACTGTGTTCCCACGGATGGCGTACTGGGCATGCCCTCACACCTAGCGGTCGCGAAGGGGAAACATACATGCACACGGGGTATAACCACAGACGTGCACGGTGTGCACTGTACTGTGTGTCCATCTACACAGCTGCTTACTGGGCATGCTCACACACTTAGAATTTGCAGAGTGCAGACATGCATACACATGGGGTGGAATCATGGAAGGGCAGAGGTTGGACCGTCGTGTGTGTCCACCTACACAACAGCAACCCGGGCATGCTCACACACGTGGCAGTTGCAAAGGGGGAACATACATGCACACGGGGTATCTTCACAGACGGGCGTGGTGTGCACTGTACTGTGTGTCCATCTACACAGCTGCTTACTGGGCATGCTCACACACTTAGAATTTGCAGAGTGCAGACATGCATACACATGGGGTGGAATCATGGAAGGGCAGAGTGTGGACCGTCGTGTGTGTCCACCTACACAACAGCAACCCGGGCATGCTCACACATGTGGAGGTTGCAAAGGGGGAACATACATGCACACGGGGTATCTTCACAGACGGGCACGGTGTGCACTGTACTGTGTGTCCATCTACACAGCTGCTTACTGGGCATGCTCACACACTTAGAATTTGCAGAGTGCAGACATGCATACACATGGGGTGGAATCATGGAAGGGCAGAGTGTGGACCATCGTGTGTGTCCACCTACACAACAGCAACCCGGGCATGCTCACACACGTGGCGGTTGCAAAGGGGGAACATACATGCACACGGGGTATCTTCACAGACGGGCGCGGTGTGCACTGTACTGTGTGTCCATCTACACAGCTGCTTACTGGGCATGCTCACGCACTTAGAATTTGCAGAGTGCAGACATGCATACACATGGGGTGGAATCATGGAAGGGCAGAGTGTGGACCATCGTGTGTGTCCACCTACACAACAGCAACCCGGGCATGCTCACGCACTTAGTATGTGCTACGCACCGTCCGGCATGCAGACGGAGTGTACACACCGCAAGTCACGTCCAGGTAAACCCGTCCACACGCACAGGGTGGACACACATGCAGTTACACGTACACACACAGATGACATCACAGGCGTCACGGGTGCAGGCCGAACATGTACACACTGCAGTGAACACTGTAGCTGCCATGCCAGCACCATGTCATCGGTGCAGCAGTATGCCTCACGGTCCAGCAACAGCATGTGACATATGTCCACAGGTCTATATGGCGGTGTACACCCGTCATGCAGAGTACACATGTACTATCAATGATCCCACAGGTGTGATGTAGTCCGCCCATATCGGTATACATAGACAGGCGTGCTCCACACATACCACGGCCCTGACACAGATATGACACATGACTGCAGCTGTACCACAGTGAAACAATGTCCGGATATGTCATATAAGTGATTGTCTGGCTGTGTGCATGGACTGCACACAGGACACATACAAAGCCTGTGATGTACCACATGCATAACACTGGCATACGCGGTAATACACACACGAATGGAAGGTGGACACATGTCTGTGGTATGCTCCCCCTACAGGGTGTAGCGGTGTTGACTGGGACACATACCCTTGTAAAGTTTGCCTGTGACAGCTGTGATACCATACCACATTCCATGTTCCATGTATGTCGACACACATGTCACAACGTAGCAATGCATACACACATGGCAACAGGGGATACATGTGACACGTGTACCGTGCATGGTGCAGCCATGCATGTGCGGTGTCCGATGTCCATAACACAGTTGCAACCCCCTACCACATGCATACCCATCATGGGGGCCGTCATATGGTGGCATAGTAACAGCACGCATGGCGGTATGTGTGTACATCATGTGTTTAAACACCTGTCCACATGCATGTGTGCAGGTGGTGGTCACAGGTGTGTCACACACCATCCTACCCTGCCATGTGCATACAGTCTGCTACATCGCCGTTACATAACAGTGCTGCCATAATGCATACCCATCGGTCAGGTGTCATCGACCGTATGTCACATGGCTACTGTAACACCTACCACCTCCCAAGTGCATATATCGGCACATCTGCCGGGTACAGTGTTGGTACGCATAATGCACTACATACCACTGCACGCCTGCACATATCCCATATGGCGGGTGTGGCATTCCCAGCACCGACATGTGTGCAGGAATGTGTGCCCATGTATGCCACATATCGGGGGGACTATGTCCCATGTGCCACACATCACTGTACACCATGGTAGAGATCTGTACATACCTCAGTGTGGGGTGCATGGATGTGGATGGTGCAGTACATGCAACACGTCGTCCCTCCGTGTAGACATGTGTGGTCACTACCATGTGAGTGTGTCAACATGTCTGTATGTCTGCTGCCTGGTGTGAGGGTGTATGCAGATCTAGTGTTGTGAACGGACACTAACCACACAGGGTGACCATCCCGTACTGGTGCTGCATTGTACGACCCTGTCAATGCCATAGGTGTGAGCCATACTGGCCACCTGTGCAAGTCCGCCCCCTGTGACATGGCGTGTGGGTGCATTGTATTGTGAGGGTACTGACCACATAGGCAGGTGTCCCCATCTGCACACAATGGGGTGTGCGCCATAGTGGTGTACACCCCGCGATTGCAGACATATTCCTGTACCGGTACAGCATCCTACTGCTGCACAGCGTGCACCACAGCTGACAGGTGACACCTGAGGTCAGTCGCCAGCATGCTGTGTACGACACCTGCAGAATGTCACCATACCTGTACTGTGTCATGCCATGTATGTGATGTCTCTGTCCACCGTAGCCTGTGGCACCGACCACAGGTGTCAGGTGCAGTATATGTGTGGACATGTGTGTCATGTACTGTGTAAACAACGTTACACTATGTCTGGCTCCGTGCTCCGCAGGTTTTCACTTAGAACATCTCTACTTGCAATCTAAACTGTCTGTTCTCTATCACAAAAGCTCAGCACCTGCTCCCAAAGTATTCTTACATAGGTAAAGTACATGTATACTAGACGTAGTACTACACTAGCCTAGAATCTCCTTCAGTACCCACTTCCCTATAGGTCCCTTCTCACCCAGTTACACAGCAAATGCATTCACGTTCTCTGGCATGTCGAAGGGTCAATTGCTAGCGACCTCTCCTGTTCAGCTGGTGAATGTTACAAGTGCCTCATGGACACGGACAACCCGCACCTCCCCCACAAAACAAAATACATGTGAGAGATGCAACTATATAGCCAGACAGGAGGCTGAGCTCTCTCAAGCCATGACCGCCAAGACCAGACGGGAGGAGAAGGACACCACGCACACCACAAACCCAGTATCACATGGAACTATCACAACTGCAAAACAAACACATAAACACACAAAGACATACTCGGAGGCACTGTTAAAACATGTACCGAACCTACTGAGGCCTCCAATGCAGACACCCAAGCAACTGCCTCCACAAGACATAGACATGCAACACATAGTTCTCAACGTCAGTGAGCTAAACACTCACAGCCCTTAAGGCCACACACAATGCCAGACACACTTCTAATAGGTGACGCCATAGTCAGACACACCGATGTCCCACCCACCAGACTGAACAAGAGAATGATCACAGTAGGCTGCCTGTCGGGTGCTGGAATCCGCCACATAACACAAGCACTCAGGTCACTCCGCAGCATGTACAAGTATGACGCGGTCATTGTCCATGCTGGTGTCAACGACCCGAGACATACCTCCCTGGGATACATGAAAGGAGACATAGAGGGCCTCTCAGATTGTGTAGCCAGGCCAGCATGACCCTGACCCTGAGCAGTATCCCACCCTCATCAAGAATGATGCCACAATACAGAGTCCGAATGATCAGCCTTGATAATTGGCCTAATTACCGGTGTCAGTCTGAGGGGTCCAATGTCCTCTTGCCTGGGATGACATGCTTGACACGCCACACTCCTTCGCAAGGGATGGCTTGCACCTGTCGCCCCTAGGCTTCCTGAGTTTGGCAAAGGCTCCTGCCACCCCCATAGTGCCCACTGCAGGCAAGGCTCAAATGATAAACCTACCGCCCTAGACTACAAACCTGGAAAGAACTAAGGGTAATACTGCTCAATGCCAGTAGTCTACGCCCAAGCTGCATGCCCACAAAAGCCCTCCTCAGTATGGAGGACATCGATGTCAGTGCTGTGACTGAAACCTGGTTCAGGGCTCCTGAGAGCACCCCAGCACTATCAGGTCATACCTCATATCACGTGTTCAGGACTCAAATCCGGACCGAACCACAGAAGGAGGGGGAGTCTCCATTTCCATGAAGGATACCCACACCTCCAGGTTGGCGGAAATGCACGTAGCAGCAGGGACCATCCAGGTGCAATTAACCATGGGTAGGACTGCCCTACATTTTGTAGCATGCTACAGACCACCCTCCCAAACCCAGGATACCCACACAGCCTTCCTGAAGACACTGGGGAGTATGAATGCTCTCAAAACACCATCATATTGGGTGACATCAACTACCCATACATAGACTGGGAACATTACCCAGGACCCAACACCCTAGACCAAAGGTTCCAGGTGTTCATACACCCGAATGCTGTGGAACAACTATGCACCATACCCACAAGAGGAGGAACTATACTAGTCCTGATTATCACACATGGGGACGACATGCTCCACACAGGATGTACATCCCTCAACGGTGAGGTCAGACCATATAGTGATCTCACTGGAGATCCGCATCCTGCCCCCAACACCGGCAAGGGAGACCACAGTGAAGACCTCTCCACAGCGAACCCCACACGTCATACGACTGGTGTGGTACCCTACAAGGCCTCCATGCCAGTGGAAAACACAGGCCACGCTGCTGAAACCCTTACAAATGCCTTCTATGAACACCCCCAGGAATGTCTGGATCAAGCAATCCCTAATAACATCAGGACCTTGTCCACCAAACCGACACAAGGGGGAAAAAAAAAAAAAG
>NC_056740.1:270723702-270777538 GCF_019279795.1 Protopterus annectens
ACCCTGGCTTTGTCTCCAAACCTTTCAACCTGGGCTGACCCTCTAATATACTTATTCCTAATCCTGTCCATCCTCGTCACACCCAGTGCAAATCTTAACATCTTCAACTCTTCCATGTCAAGCTCTGACTCCTGCCTTTTGTCAATGCCACTGTCTCCAACCCGTATAACATAGCTGGTCTCACTACCCTTTTGTAGACCTTCCCTTTCACTCTTACTGGTACTCGCCTGTCATAAATCACTCCTGACACTCTTCTCCACCCACTCCATCCTGCCTGTACTCTCTTCTTTACCTCTCTTCCACACTCACCATTACTCTGAACTGTTGATCCCAAGTACTTAAACTCATTCACCTTCACAACCTCTACTCCCTGCATCCTCACCATTCCTCTACCCTCCCTTTCATTCACACACATATATTCTGTCTTAGTCCTGCTGACCTTCATTCCTCTTCTCAAAAGCATATCTCCACCTCTCCAGGGTCTCTTCCACCTGTTCCCTAGTCTCTCTACAGATCACAATGTCATCTGCAAACATCATAGTCCACGGGGACTCCTGTCTGATCTCGTCTGTCAACCTGTCCATCACCATTGCAAATAAGAAAGGGCTCAGAGCTGATCCTTGATGTAATCCCACCTCCACCTTAAATGCATCCGTCAATCCCACTGCAGATCTCACTGCTGTCACACTACCCTCGTACATATCCTGTACCACACTTACATACTTCTCTGACACTCCTGACTTCCTCATACAATGCCACAACTCCTCTCTAGGCACCCTGTAATATGCTTTCTCTAAATCCACAAAGACACAATGCAACTCCTTCTGACCTTCTCTGTACTTCTCCATCAACTCTCTCAGAGCAAACATCGCATCTGTAGTGCTCTTTACTGGCATGAAACCATACTGCTGATCACTAATCATCACCTCCCTTCTTAACCTAGCTTCCACTACTTTTTCCCATAACTTCATGCTGTGACTGATCAGTTTAATCCTCTGTAGTTACTACAGCTCTGCACATCACCCTTATTCTTAAAAATCGGTACCAAAACACTTTTTCTCCATTCCCCAGGCATCCTCTCACTTTCCAAGATTTCATTAAACAATCTAGTTAAAAACTCTACTGCCATTTCACCTAAACACCTCCATGCTTCCACAGGTATGTCATCTGGACCAACAGCCTTTCCATTCTTCATCCTCTTCATAGCTATCCTTACTTCTGCCTTGCTAATCCACTGCACTTCATGATTCATTATCTGCACATCATCCAACCTTCTCTCCCTCTCATCCTCTTCATTTATCAACCCCTCAAAGTACTCTTTCCATCTGCTCAACACACTCTCCTCGCTTGTGAGCACGTTTCCCTCATTATCGTTTATCACCCTTACCTGCTGCACATTTTTACTAGCTCGGTCCCTCTGTCTAGCCAATCGGTACAGGTCCTTTTCTCTTCCTTAGTGTCTAACTTTTTATACAACTCTTCATTTGCCTTTATTTTAGCCTTCACCACCTCTCTTTGCCATGCACCTCATCTCCTTATACTCTTGTCTACTTTCTTCATCCCTTTGACAATCCCACTTCTTCTTCTTCGCCACCCTCTTTCTCTGTATACTCTCCTGTACTTCTTCATTCCACCACCAGGTCTCCTTGTCCTCCTTCCTCTTTCCAGATGTCACACTAAGCACCTTTCTAGCCATCTCTTACTAGCTCTGCTGTACACTGTGGTCAGAAATCTATGTAGCACATCTCGTTACTAAGAGTTTTGCATCCAGGAAGAAAGAGGACATTGTCTCCCTCTACTCTTCCCTCATTAGGCCATATTATCCAGTACAATGCCCCATTTGGCATATACCATCTTACACTTCTACGGTGTCTTCTTTGCTGGTAACTTCACACACAAAAATCTGGAGATTTTATATATATATATATATATATATATATATATATATATATATATATATATATAGAAAGATAATTAAAGCTACAGCAATAATATATCGACACCCTCTCTACATGCTTTCCTTCCTTGTTTTGGGACTGGCGAGTAATAATTGTCCAGTATAATCCTAAAGGTTTTGGGCCAGCTAGCTCGGTTACAGTCTATTATAATAAGTCAAGCTCACCAAGTTCACCAAATGCAGCCACAGGAAGATACCTATAAGGTCTAAACTGCACTGACATGGAAACTACAATAGTGTAGCAATGTCATGCTCTGTAGAAATGCCAAATCTGGCAAAGGACTTAGGAAAGAGAGAGATAATTATGTTGCAAAATTTATCAGGAAACACCTTTGAATGTACAATTATCAGTATTTTAAGGAGATGGGGACTTCCAATAAGGTTGCACACTGAAAATCAGCCCAGTGATGGAAAAGAATGAGAAATAACATCCAGTGATATTGTCACCTTGGATAGAATTCAGTTAGTGACTGTTAAGTACACTGCTTGCTTGCCAACTAATAAAGAAACAAAGTCTGCATAAAAAAAACCCCCAAAAAACAAAAAAAAAAATCAGCTAAAAAGGATGAAAAGAAAACACTGAATGAGAAGAATTGTGCAGCTGTTCATCAAAAAGCAGTTCAAGTGCCGGCTTTGGTGCAAGACATGGCTTCCAGTAATCCTGAAAAAATGAGTCAAATGTGCTCAGAGCTATTTCAAATAAATGAATCACTGAGGGGATATATCAACTCAAATAACAAAAGGCTTGAAAAAGGAAGAAGCTTTAGATTCAGATGAGCGAATAAAAGTATATCAAAATTAGTGAGGGAAATGAAAAGGCTGCCAGAGTATGAGACTGGTCAAGAAGATATTTTTCAAAAAAGTGGTAGAATCAGAGGACAGAGCACGTGGGAAAAATCAGTGATTTACTGCTGTACCAGAAACACTAGAAGGAACAGACTGCATTGATTTCATGAAGGCACAAATAAGCAACATGTACATGGTATTCCATGCAGAAACTATTAATTGAAAGTGCACCCCATGCCTATTAGGGCCTTAAACTGCCAGTTTCATATGCTCAAGTATCAACAACATGTTATGGGACTGCTGAAACAGAAAATGATGTTGATTTCTGAATGTGCAGAAAATAAAGAATTGCAGGAATTATTGCATGCAGCTGAACAGGTTGGAAAGCATACTTCGCAATGTGGTTTTGATTCCTTAGAGGCTTCCTGTAGGGCCGCAGTTACTAGATCCGTGATTAGGAGGCATACCTGGCTAAAGGAACAAAATTTACCTGAGCATGTTAAAGCTAAATTACTAGCTGCACCTTTGCAGCATGATACTTTGTTTGGTATTAAGGCAGAAGAGGTTTTAAAGAAAATGGAAGACAAAGCTAAGTCTATGCAAACTGTAAATGACTTCTTACAAGTGGAGCCACCAAGATTCAGTAGACACTGGCCTACCAAAAATTGGTCCTTTCCTGTGTCAGACAGATCTCAAATGGGCAAATCCAGACACCCTAAAGGTTCTAGATACCTGGCACAAGATTCATACAGGTTAAATCAATGGGGCGCTTCTACCTACAAATCTGGAGGGGATAAAGTGGAAACCTACAGAAAACAGTCCCAATGACTTCCCTCTGGCTTGACCCAGCACTTATCTTTTTGCAGCACCCTTACACAGAAAATTAGCACTTTTTGCTCAAAATTGGCAGTTGATAACCCAGGACAAGTGGGTGATAAACATAGTTTAAGAGGGATACTGAAAAAATATTTGGCTCTGCTTACTGCTTCTTACTGCTTGCTCTTGCTGTGGGATTTCCTGGCTGGATTCTGCTAAAATTCAAAGTCTAGTTATATTTGCATTCACAGTCTGTCGCATACAGAAACTTGCAGAATATACACTGATGAGAGAATATACTTTGCAGCATCAACTTTAGAGAGCAGTAACCAATAACTTTTTATAATAAACCAAACTGGACAAACGTTGTAGCTTAAAGTACTGTTCCAACTTTACTTCTCATATAGTACAGATGATATGAGAGATATAACATTTACCTCAGGACTTGTGTTCCTACCATACCTCTAACATAACTAGATTTAATACAGACTTTTTATACATATTTTAGTTAAAAACACACCCTCTAGGTTTTGGAAAGATACTGCCTTGATGACGCAAATGCTAACACATCTGTTCTTGTCCAAATGATGATAAGTAAACTGTCTTCAAGAAAATGCCTTGTGGATTCTGTAAATGCTGATAAGTAAACTGTCTTCAAGAAAATGCCTTGTGGATTCTGTAAATGCTGATAAGTAAACTGTCTTCAAGAAAATGCCTTGTGGATTAGAAAAGCACATTTTTAAACTTTCTTAGAAAAGCATGTCCTGTTGTCCAGTGAAAGCAGATTACATTCTTGTCATGTCTGTAAGAAGTCAGTTTTCTTGATGTGTGTATACACTCATAAGCACGTTCCTTATTTTTTTAAGCCACAGTAATTTATTTTAAACTTTCTCGATGTGTGTATTTTTTAAGCCACAATCATTTAGTATGGATGCTAATCACATATTACTAAACTTTCTTTCTACATTTGAGCAAGCTTTATCTTATTCCTTATTTATGTTGCATATTTGTAGCAAAGTTATTTTCAACCTTAGTATATTGTTGGGCACACTCTAACAATTCCTTCTTTTTTTTATTTTAAACTAGAGAAATAAATTCAGCATTATTTGATAATACTTTTACATTATGACAATTAATAACTGTAACTTGACTAGTTTTTGCTAAGCAGACTTTAATACATGTAAATAATATGCAACCAAGCATTACAATAACAATGAAAGAAATTAAAAATACAGTGATTTTTCCTGTCCATTCTGTAAACAAATTACTAAACCATTCACTCCAGTCATCATTCCAGTTTTTTCTAGTATGTTGAGACACTTGTGCAATTACTTCTAAATGTGCTTTTACAGATTCTGTTTTGTCTGGAATAAATGTACAACATTGTTCTCCTATTAAAGCACATGTACCCTCTTGGGATGCTAATATGTAATCTAATGCCATTCGATTTTGTAAAACCATAGTTCGTATTGCTGTCATTTCGACAGTAATGTCAAGGACTGCATTAAAAGTGGCATTTGCCAATACCTCAACTAGTTTAGATAGTTTTCTCAGCTCCCAGATGGCTTTTGCAGCCCCGTACTAAGGGAAAATACCTGCTCCAGATATTACATCATCTCCTAAACTAAATCCATATCTTTTAATTTAATATAATCAAGATTTTGATGATATATATGTGATGTATCTAAGGTGTCTACTGGATTTTCTGGACTTTCAATCACAGATAATATATCCCTTTTCTTTTTTGCATTTCTAATGTTTCCTTTTGGTAACTCTTTTATATGATGCATTGCTGGTACCACTAATCCTATATAACAGGTGCCATCCCATCCCTTTCGTAACCATTTATAAGCATATTTACCACAGATGTAATATAACCCATCTGATAGAGCAACACTACTATTTACCAGACTGCCATTTACTTGTCCCATAGTAGGAGTTTTATCATGTACAACTGTAAAGTTTTTATCTGTTTTACTTCTCCAACATGTAATATTACTTTTACACTCATTTTTATCATTTTGTGAAAAATGAAATATTGCTGAATCACTTAATATTAATTGACCCTTAATTGGTGTTAAAATAGGAAAACCATGAGAAAATACTCCACGTACTGGTATGTGGTTGTGAAAATTTACCATTTCAATTGTTTGAATACAATTGCTATTGCCCACTGGAACAGTTCCATTTTGTTGAAAACATGTGATCCCCTGTACTATAGCAGATAACTGTACTCTTGCTTTACGCAATTGTACATTTATAATTTGATCTCCAGTTTCATTTATTAATACCCTCCAACTACTAAGAGAATTTAGTGGAATAGGTATTAGATGCATTACCCCTGTTATTTTTGGTATTAAACTACATACCCAACAATTAGAAACATTCATGCTTTTTGCATACCAACATTGTCTTGCTAAAAAGGTGTTAAAAGATGGTGACCAGTCTTGTTGATTTTTCCACATTTCTTTACTCTCTCTCTTATGTAACTTTAGCGTTTGATTATGAGGTTGTAAGTATAATTTAATACTAAGCAATACAATAATAGTTAGTATGATAGCTATTATCAATTTAAAAAAACATCCTTTAAATAGAAATTCCATTGTTGAATCATTTTGCCTTTGGTCATCCGAAACTGGATTTCCAAAAGGATGCACTTTAAACCAAGCCAATTTCATTATGGTTTTCTCTGTTGGAAACCTACAAAAGAATACATTTAATCAGATTTACTATTTTTGATCATTCTTAGCTAATCTTTATGTACCAACATTGTTCTGTTTTTCTTTTTTCCTTTAATTTTGTACACTAATGGTCCAATTTGTTCCACTACTTCAAAAGGGCCTTGCCAATTGCTAGCCCATGATCCTTCCATTTGGAATGTTTTTACCAATACTTTGGTTCCACATGGAAGGTTTTCTTCAGCTGGTAATATTGGCACCTTTTTCCATAGATGGAACGCTTGCTCCCTTGCATTATAGTCACATATGCTAGTAAGTTGTTTTAGCCATTCCTGATGTTTGCTGATTTCTAGCATGGGCTTACCATTAGGGAAATCTGGATCAAATGGTAATAGTATGGGAATTTTGTGGCCTGTCATTATTTCATATGGGGAAATACCTGTTTTGCTGTTTGGTGTTGCTCGAATACCCATTAAAATATCAGGCAGATGATGTACCCATGTATTGTCCTTTTCCAAGCATGCCTTTTTTAGACGTTCTTTTAACGTCCAATTCATACGTTCTACAATGCCATTGGATTGTGGATGGTATGGTACATGAAACCTTTGCTGTATGCCTAACAAATTACACATTTATTTAATGAGATCACTAACAAACTGTGGGCCATTGTCTGACTCTATGACCCGTGGCCATCCCCAATGACAGAAAATATATTTCCATAAGGCTTCTGCTGTTGCCTTTGCTGTCATGGTTTTGGTAGGAATTGCTTCTACCCATTTTGAAAAAATGTCCACTACAACTAATAGATACCTGTAACCTCCCTTTGCTGTTGGTAATGGACCTGCATAATCTATTTGAACTGCGTACCATGGCCCATCTGCTGGCTGTACTCGATGTAACTGAGGCCTTTTGCTTTTAGCATTTACCTGCAGACAGATTAAACATACTTCTATAATCAGTTTACAAACCTTTTTTAAATTTGGGTTCCAATACTTTTCTTTTACAACTGCCCATAACTTATCAGTTCCTATATGGCCCAGTATTTGGTGATTTAACTTGACCAGCTGGCGTGCAACTGGAATGGTACATATGGCAACTGTAACCCTTTGGAGGTGGTGTATGCATAGTACTCCTTTGGTGATACTCCTGTCAATTTGCACTGATCGATTTCTTCTTTTAAGCCCTGTTGTTTTGTATATTTACAAGGTCTTTCTCTATTGATTCTTTATCTAACTCTTTTAAGACACTAACTTCTATATTGATATATTCATATTCTGAAAGTTCTTTCCATTTTGTGCTGCTTGTTTTGCCAAAGTATCAGCTAACACATTTAATCTGTAAGTTTCACTGGTTGGCTTTTGATGTGCTTTTACTTTTAAGATGCTATACTGTCCTTGTTGTTTTGACATTGTTATAACTTTATATATGTCTTTTAATGCTTCAGCATGCCGTAATGGTTTACCTACACTATCCACAAATCCTCGTCTTACCCACGTTTCCATATGTAATCTCAAAGAATTTACTACATAAGCACTATCTGAAAAAATGTTAATGGGATTGTAATACTTTAACACATACAGTACTGCCTCCAGTTTAGCTGACATATGCCCTGGTAATTTGATTAGTTCAGAAGAACCCAGTTGTGGATTTTCTGGAACTATGGCAAATCCTGTCCAGTATCTGCCTTGGTCCCAATATCGTGCTCCATCCACAAAGATGGATGGCTTAAAGTGATCAAAATCAGATGCTAAAAATTGCACCTCTGATGACATTATATTTTCTAAACAGTTATGCTGTTTTCCTTCATATCCCATGTAGTTTGATAAATAGTAAGCAGTAAGCAGAGATCTAAATATTTTTTCAATAGCGACCCAGATAAGTGTCTAGCACCATATAATATTTTTTCAATGGCAAGCTAGCCTGCATCTGAACCTACACTCTGCATTCAACCACAGGGGGAGTGATGGTAAGCCCTGCAGAGGGTTACTTCAGTTAAATTGCAGTAACTAACATTTGTACGTATGTGTCAATTCTGAACAGAAATATTCCAGTTTATGCAGCTTGCAGTAGTAAAGTTTTTTAGACGTCTACATCCGGAGTGAGACAGAAGTTCCAGTCGCAGTATTTCACTAAAGAAAAGGGGGATATCCACTAGCCCAACAGTCCACTGCCTGTTGTGCTTTCCCAGCTTCTCGAGTGACTTTGAAAAATTTCCAGCCATCTGCAACAACAGCCTGATCACCTGTTTTCTTGCTCACTGGTAAGACCTTTTTCTACGTCACATTTTTTAGTATGGATGCTATTAGGCAGAATTCTAGCAAATGTAATCCAAGTTTTACTCTTAATGTAGCAGAACAACCAGATAAAATATGGAGTAAATTGCAATGTTGGTATACACAACACATTAGTAAGTGTAAAACCTTGTTAGGACAAGTTGACATACAGGCATTATGTAAGTGGATTATAACATTTGATTGGTATTTGCAACAAAAAAATGAAGTATATCATAGTAAATGTTTATTGTGTGATTCAAGAGAAACTGCATTTTGTGTAATATGCCATAAAAAGTCTTGCATGATATTGCTAAAAAATAGACTGTGCAGACAGATCTGTTCATGATAAAGAATTAATTAAGGGTACACAGTTTTCATTATATCCAGATGTCAAGCAGTTATGTCCTGTCAGTACATTAATTTCTGAATTACAACAGCAATCAAATCTGTTATTGACAGAGCCCCTGTAGATCTTGTAACTCCCTTTAAAAATTATGTACAATCATGGAACGATGCCACTGCTACACATACAGATGAGGACAGAAACAAAGCTTATGATACATTAACAGAAGAATTTAATACGTTTTAAAAGAGAAACAAAGTGAGTTTAAAATGTTCAGAAATAACATCCAAGATCTCTGCCAAAAGTGCATAGGAGCCCTGCAGTCCACAGAGGAATCCAATAATAGGTATCATACATCCCTTAAACACTTACAGGTAGAAATGACAGACCTTAAACAGCGTTTGAAGGAAAAGGAAGAAGAATTAGATGAATTAACAGAGACTAACCTCCAAAATACTATTTTGATATCCCAGCTTAAGGAAGAGTTAAACACAAAACCAGTCCAAATTATAGAACAGGGACAGGGAACCACTACAGATTTATATACACAGTCTAGATTATTACAGAGTTTACCACAGTGGAATGATAAAAAAGGCATATTTTATAACATGCTTACATTTGAAGAATGGGTGGCATATACAGCAGGATCTGATATATGGACAGATGCATTACTTAGATGTTTTTGGATTTTTATTCCCAAATGTTTTAAAACTTTCATTCAATTAAAACAAGATGATTATCAGTTAAATATTAAAGTAGGACGTATGACAGCAGTTTTAATGGCATTTACACAAGGGCAGCCTCTCACAGCCAAATAATTTTAAAATTACTATCACAGATAAATTAAAGGAACAAAGTGATCATTTTAGACTTGCATTTCAAATCATATATAAGAAAACAGATAGAGACATGGAAAAAAGAGACATACAAAAACAGTTAATACATTGCTTCTTAGAACAAGTAAAAGGGGTTCCAGGGGATATTAAATGTATCCACGAAGAAAATTCTGATACCCTCACTGATTTGGTACAAAAACTAATGAGGGGACGGACTATGGCTGATGATGGGACATTATACTCACACCATATCTTTGCATTTGAAGAAAATAGTGAGCCATTTGAAGTAATTGGTGAGATAAAAAACAGGGAAAGGCAAAGGTGGTGTGACCAACCACCAGCAGAAAGAGCTGCGTCAGCACCACCAGCTCCTGCCTCTATGCTTGTAGTACCAGAATCAAGCACAGGTAATGAGCAAAAGGCACCAACATGCTTCTTTTGTAAAAAAATAGGACATGTTAAGCAAAATTGTGATCATTACAAAGCTTGGCGCAAAAAGAAAGAAGAACAGGGGGTATTTCCTAAAAAAGAGCAAACATATTTACAAGAAAAGTCAGAAAAGCAGGATTATGTACAAAAACCTTACAATATTGGCAAAACCAGTTATAAGAGCCATCAATATACAGGAAAAGGAGTAGATTTTCAAACAGTTTCACCTATAAATCCAAAACATTTGATAGAACAGGCAGAAGGAATAGCTAGGCAACAGTTAAAAAAAGAGATTGAAAAAACTAAATATGTAGATCATTCAGACACAGAGGAAGATGACAAACAAAAACATGAGGTGTGTCATATTGCATTTGATAATAAAGGAGAGGATGAGTGGATTTCCTTACAATAGGGATGTGCCCCCCCTACTCTGGTATCTTTCCTGACTACCTTTAAAAAGGGTTGAGATGGATGACCACTGATTGATATTTGGGTAGAGGGGTCATTGTGGAAAAATGTCTTAATAGACACAGGAGCAGCAGTATCTGTCACAAACAGACAGTTACCAGCAAATCCTATAAAAAAGGTTTGCATTTCAGCATTTAATGGCACAGGATGCTATGCAGTGAGTAGCCAAAGTGTGGACATAACGTTTTGTCAAGAAGGACAGACATGGAAGGGTGCATTTTTAATGCATCCATCTTGCACAAATACCATTATTGGTATGGACATTCTAGGACCTTTAGGTATAGTAATTGATTTGCCTAATGAAATTTTGTGGATAGGAGACAACAAAGAGAAGAAAAGCAAAATACAGGTTGCTATGCAATCTCTCTACCTGGCAAACCTGAAAACCCTACAGGCTATGTAAATACAGACAGTGAGGATGTATGGAAGCATTTACAACAGCAATTCCCAAATCTATGGTCCAAGGGACCCAGTGATTGTGGAAAACTAGAAAGCCCAGTAGGAGTAGGAAGTGATCAGGACTATATACCACCGTTTCAAAAACAATATCCTATTCCTAGGGAGGCAGAAGAACATATGGAAAAATGTATTGTAGAATGGGAAAAGGAAGGGATTATACAAAAAGGCAACAGTCCTACAAATTCACCAATCTGGCCAGTTAATAAAAAAGATGGTAGTTATCGTATTGTTATTGATTTACGGAAGGTTAATCAGTATACCACTCCTAGAGCACATTTGATTCCAGGAGTCCCAGAGTTGGCTGCACATATTAAGCCACAAAGTAAATGGTTTACAGTAATAGATTTAGCAAATGTTTTTTTTTGCAGTTCCACTCAGGAAAAAAGATTGGCCAAGATTTGCCTTTACATTTAAAAACCAGCAATATGTTATGACAAGGTTACCACAAGGGTTTCAAAACAGTCCAGTTATTTTTCATCAGACAGTAGGATCCATTCTACAACATTTGGAAAAGGATGATTCAGTAATACATTACATTGATGATGTTTTAATTCAGTCAGAAACAGTAGAGGAGCATGTACAGCTTCTTAAGAGAGTTTTTTTTATACTCTACAACAAGCAGGGTTTAAGGTTAAAAGTGAAAAAATTCAGTTTATGACACAAAAAGTTAAGTTTCTAGATACTATTATAAAGCCAACAGGAAGATCTCCTTGCCCTGTACGCGTACAAGGCATTTTACAAATGGAAAAGCCACAGTCATTTATTTTAAACTTTCTTGATGTGTGTATTTTTTAAGCCACAATCATTTAGTACGGATGCTAATCACATATTACTAAACTTTCTTTCTACATTTGAGCAAGCTTTATCTTATTCCTTATTTATGTTGCATATTTGTAGCAAAGTTATTTTCAACCTTAGTATATTGTTGGGCACACTCTAACAGATACAGATTCCATTTACATACTCTGCCAATGGCAAACAGTTGGCCAGATCTGCCAAGCAATCAATGGGCAGAGGCACAGAAACAGTTTACGTCCCTCATGGATATGGGGGACATTCAGCCTGTACCAGAACAGGAAAAAGGACAAGGTTTTTACTCAAGACTGTTCTTGGTAGCCATAAAGGACATGGCTTGGCGGCCAATACTGGATTTATCAAATTTGACCACATACGTGGACATTCCAAAAATCAAAATGCTGACTTTGTAGCAGCTTCTGCCCATGCTGGGCAATAATGCTTGGCTGGTGAAATTAGACCTAAAAGAGGCATACCTGCATGTCCAAATAAGGCAATCATGCAGAAGATGCTTCAGATTCAAGGCTGACTTAATGCATTACCAATTCTCTGCACTGCCATTTGGCTAATCTACTGCACTCAGTGTCTTTACAAAGTGACCAGCACCAGTAATTGCATTTTGCAGACTAAGAAGTATACAAATATATCCTTACTTGGATGACTGTTTCATTCAAGCAGTGAACAAGGACATTCTTCTTCAACACCTGGCATTTGTGAAAAGGCTTCTAACATGCCTAGGGTACACAATAAACGAAAAGAAATCACAACTGGTCCCCTCTCAAAAGATAACATTCCTGGGTGCAAGCTTGAATACAACTGGCCAGGTGGCTTACCTCACGGCAGACAAGCAAAAGCAACTGACTACTTACTTCAAACTGATGGCAACAAAAACACAGTTATCAGCAAGACAAATTCTGCAGGCTTTTGGCTTCATGGCATCCTGCATCCTACTGATTCTATATGCAAGGCTGCATATGAGGAAACTTCAATGGTACCTAAAAAGTTTACGGAGTCAGCATTGTCACAGTCTGGAAACAATTATTCCTCTCATTCCCTGCCTACAATAGGAGTTTCTATGGTGGGCAAAGGCATGTCACCAAAACATGGGATGGCCCCTAACTCTACCCCCTGCCTGCCGAACCTTAACAGATGCATCAGATTATGCCTGGGGGACCCACATGGCAGGAAGATGTATTCAGGGCATATGGAGCCCAAAACAAATGCATCTACATATCAACCAGAAAGACATGCTAGCTGTTCATTGGAGTGCATGGCTGTTTAAAGAGAAGACCTTCAAGGCATTCATCAGCAAGTTGTGGTCAACCATGTCAAAACCATTGGATAGATCTAGCAAGACTGCTGAGGATAGTTTGTTATTGTTGCAGTTGTGGTTACTGATGTTAGCCATAGATAGAAGGGCAGAAGTAGGCATCTAGTGTGGCTTACAGCCACACTGAAAGTTGGACAACCGCTTATTCTGTGTGAGGTAGTGCATGAGCTGTATGTGTGCACACTTTTATATAATTTTAGCCATAGGTGACAGAGTAGCTGTGGGTCTGAAGTTTGACAGTTCAGTGCAACTGCCTCCTTTATGGCGAGGTATGACATGGGAGATTTAGCATATAGTTGGTACTGTAGCTTTAGATGTAGCTCTGTTGAGCAATATCGAGATGGGATATGCCATAGTGTCAGGAGCCTTTTGCACATACTCTGCTGGGAGGAGGTGGGCAGCCAGGGCGGAGGGTCTTACTTTCTTAAGTAGGCCATGAATAAGTTGAGTAGGAGTGTTACACTGAACGGTCAACATGAACACAGTCATAGGTTCTCCCAACCTTAGTTCATTGCCTCTGTGGAGTAGAGACACTGTAGTGATCCCTGGGTTGAATTTTCTATTTCCCATCAACTCATCAAGATTTATGTTGATGGGGGGGCGGAGCCTAATGTCTAACTGAGAGCAGCTTGATTTTGAGCTCTTCGTACTCATACTAGAAAATACAGGAAAAACTAAATATATTTAAAAAATTTTGGGTAAATATCGAAGATGAAGTAATTTATAACAAAACTACCAATTTTGAAGAAAAAATTCTGAAATTTTTCTGTCAAATACTACAGTGGACATTCCAAACTGTTTGAAGATGAGTAACTCCAAGAATTCACACTTAGACTCTATTATAAAAAAAGAGATGCAACAGATATCTGCTACTTTGCTGGACGTATCGCTAAAAATGGACAGATTTACTGAAAATCTAGAAAGTCTTAAAGATAACTGCCAAAAACAATTAGAAGTTTTTAAAGAAATCTTACAACAGCAACAAACAAAAATATCAGACATTGAGACTTCCTTAAGTGATGTTGATGGGAGGTTAAAAGAAAGTGAACTACATACTCAGCTTCTGCTACAACAGAACACTTGGTTAATAAATAAAGTTGATGATATAGAGAATAGAGAAAGAAGGACGAACATAAGGATTTTTGGTCTTCCAGAGAAATCCGAAGGTGACAACATTATCTCATTTTTGAACTCTTGGTTTCCTGAAGTTCTCGGACTAAAAGAAGGCTTATCTTATGGGATAGAAAGGGCACACAGAGCTATTGGTAAGCCACTTTCTATTTCTTTTAAATCAGCTCCAAGATCCATAGTAGTTAAATTTCTTTCTTTTATGGATAAAGAGCTTATACTGAGATCTGCATGGAGGAAAAGTCCTGTTATGTATAAACAGTCATTATTAAGATTTGATAATGACTATTCAACAAGAGTTCTGGATATAAGGAAGAAAACATGGTCATTAGTAAAACTTTTAAAACAACATAAAATCAAAGCGCAGCTCTCTTATCCAGCCAAAATAAGAATCCAATATAACAATGACATGAGAACATTCAACAGCATAGAGGAAGCCACATCTTTCATAAAGAATAATAACATAATTCCACTACCTGAAGAAATGGACTGGTTAAATTCATCTTCTTTAAAAAGGGCTCCAGGAAAAAATATTTGGTCAGAGGCAAGAGTAAAAAAGAAATAAAAGACTGACAAAAAGAACTCTGATGATACTATTTCTCTCAAAGTATCAACTGAGGTATGATTATAATATATTAAAACTATACTCTTTAATACACTAGTATAAAGCAGTTCTTTTTTTCTTTTTTCTTTTCTTACTTAATTGTATAGTTTAATATAATACTTAAATGTTAGTACTAATTAATAACTTATTAAAGCCCTGAAGTATATACTTATTCTCTATTTACTTATTCTCTAAATACTTATTCTCTATTTACTTATTCTCTAAATACTTATTCTCTATATACTTATTCTCTAAATACTTGAAAACAATAACCAATGAAGTCTACTAGACATTCTTTTTATTTTGTCACTAAGCTTTTAATATAAACTGCCCTTTTAAATGGTTTTCTCTATACAACTACACAGCTGATAAATTAAGGCACTTTCAATGCCTGAATAAATATTATCATTTTTAGTAATCACATTTATGTTATTTTAAAGTGCACATTCAAAATTCATTGATTTAATTTGATGTAGAGTATTGTGATAAAAATGTTATACAATAGAATCACTCATGAACATTTTAGATGTTTTCAGTATATTACTGTATTATTTGAAAGTAAAAAAACATCCACAAGCCTTCTGCTCAGTTATTTTTAGTTTCCTTATCTAAAAAGTTGCTCACCGCTTCATACATAGCACGTGACATATTTAACTGTACATGGATGAAATTTAAGTTGCTGTCTGTTTTCTACACAAGTGTTTGGTTACTAGAATAGTGCAAAATAATAATTTATTTAAAAGTGCACATTCAAAATTCATTGATTTATTTTGATGTAGAGTATTGTGATAAAAATGTTATACAATAGAATCACACATGAACATTTTAGATGTATTCAGTATATTACTGTATTATTTGAAAGTAAAAAACATCCACGAGCCTTCTGCTCAGTTATTTTTAGTTTCCTTATCTAAAAAGTTGTTCACCACTTCACACATAGCACGTGATATATTTAACTGTACATAGATGTAATTTAAGTTACTGACCAGAAGATGGCATGTAAATACACACTATCACAGAGTTTTCTTCTTTAACACTGCTATTTCTTCTCTATACAAGTATTTGGTTACTAGAACAGTGCAAAATAACAATTTATTCAAAAGTGCACATTTAAAATTCATTGATTTAGTTTGATGTAGAGTATTGTGATAAAAATGTTATACAATAGAATCACTCATGAACATTTTAGATGTATTCAGTATATTACTGTATTATTTGAAAGTAAAAAAAAAACATCCACGAGCCTTCTGCTCAGTTATTTCTAGTTTCCTTATCTAAAAAGTTGTTCACCGCTTCATACATAGCACACGATATACTTAACTTTACATAGATGTAATTTAAGTTACTGGCCAGAAGTTGGCGTGTAAATACACACTATTGCAGAGTTTTCCTCTCTAACACTGCTGTTTCTTCCCTATACAAGTATTTAGTTGCCAGAATAGTGCGCTATCATTGCCTGAATAAATATTGTTGTTCTTGGTGAATGCTTTTATGTAGCTTAGAGGTACACATTTACAATTTGTTAATTTGAATTAATGTAAAGTATATTAATGAAAATATTATAAAATGGAATTACTCGTGAACATTTTGGGAAGCATCTAGAACATTAAAGTATCATCTGAAGGTGGACAGTATTCATAAGCCTTCTGCTCGGCTTTTTCAGTTTTTTTGTCTGAAAAGTTGTTCACTGTCCGCATTCATAAGCATGCGATATATCCTAGCGTGTTTAGATGCAATTTAAGTTACTGATCACAAGATGGCGTGTAAACACGCACTATCGCAGAGTTCTTTCCTTAACACCGCTGTTTTGATTACAGTAAAGGAAGCGTTTGCTTCAATTATTCTCACACTTCATATATTCTTTCGTATTTTATTAAAAATTTATGGTTTATTATCAATCTCAGTTAATATCTCATGCAAGTATAGCGTTAGATCTGCTTTGAAGACAACACTATTATAACAAGAAAGATAGTGAATCATTTAAATACTGTTGTGTCTTAATGGGTGAGTGTCTGGTAAAAGTATAATACATGTGCTCTGTGAACACATCTAACCGACACTGGGTTAGATGAGTTTCTTATAGCTGTTAAGTTGTATAGAAATGGAAGAAGAGGGAAGGAAAAGGAAAGGTGAAGATCCTGAGTGTCAGCTTACTGGGAATTATACTTTCATTTATCTAAAGATTGCTTTATCATACTTGTTATTGTATAAAAGAAGTACTATACATAAAATGTTTATTATAAATGATTAGTTATGGGACAAGAGTGCTATTGCACCATTATCAAGGTAGATTTCCTTTGCAAGTATAATTCTAATTTTGACCTTTCTCCTTTCTGTTTTATAGTTTTAACATATAAGTTGAGACCTTTTACTAGTTACCAGACGTTCACTACATTTGTGATAAGCAGAAGTCAATATTCTGATATGTGTGATCTTTAAATTGAACTTAATAGAGAAAATCTTATGAATAATAACTTACTAATAACAGAACTACAAAAGATCACATATAAGTAATTTAGGAGTGAAATTTTTTACACATTTTATTAATTTTAGATTGTGGAATTATCAGAGTTATAAAACTGACATTGACTGAAGAATGAGAAAATGCTTTAATGTAAAGCACTATAAATATTGCTTTAATTCTAACTGTTATTATATTAAATCTTATAAATGAATATTATTGTCTGTAAAGACTTTAATTGGTTTTGATAAAGTGGTTAGCTATATGTCAATTAACTTCACTATGCTGATGTAATACCTTATATAGATCTAAAAATATGTAAAAAATCTCTTTTATTTTAAACAGTATCTATCTATCATACTCACTCTACTTCTTTTTATTATTAATAACAATGTTAAATATCACTAATGACAATTAATGAACTGACATTTGCTAATATATTATTTACAATTGGTAATTTGCAAAAATTTCATAATATTAATGAATAAATGAACATCTAATATATTGTTAAAGTAATTAACAAATGTCTTATTTAAAATTGTTTGTAATTTGAAATAATATCTCATTTTAGAATCTAATTAGTAATGAACAAAACTTCACAGACTAGGTATATATGTTATTTACATAATAAGTGTATCTTGTTCTCTGGTTTTAGTTTTCATTTTTTTGAGGAGCTCAATTTAAAGCAACATTTCCTCATTAATGCAACTATTATTATTGAGGGTAAATCTGTTTGAACTTTTAAGTCCAAACAGATTTGAGGTGCTAGACACTTCATGTTTGGGATTTAGAATGGTAAAATCATTAATTGTTTATTCAATTTGTGTTAACGCAATGTTTTTCAGCTTTTTCATTTTTCAGTGGTCCAATTTGAAACTTTCTTTAAGCATAAATAGAAATAAATATATTCATTTCAAAATGACATTTAAAAGAAAGGATAAATCTAGTACTCAAAACACATTAACTTCCAAGGTAAAACAAAATTTCAAGAACAAACAATCCAAAAGTACAAATAAGTATTTAAAAAAATGGCAGACACAACTTTATTATCTATAAATATTAATGGATTAAATAATTCTATAAAAAGGTCGAATTTTCTAAGATATTTGAAATTACAAAAAGCACAAATCATATTTATACAAGAATCTCATTTTAAAAGAGATGATAATTTCACATGGAAACCTAGTGACTATCTAATTCTTTCTCACTCCCTTTACAAAAAAAAAACAAGAGGAGTTATAATTTTATGGAAAAAAGTGTAGTTATTCCTCAGATCATTTACAAACATGAAGATAAAGAAGGGTTAATATCAATTGTAATAATAAAATATCAAAATAGAATTTGGACTTTAATATTTACTGGATTCTTGGAATAGGATTGTCTACGGTTAAAAAACACATAGAAATAATTAACAAAGTAAATAAAGGTATGATAATAATGGGGGGAGATTTCAATTGTATTCTAGATAACTCTGAAACAACTAATAAAAGAAACTTACGTCTCACACCCGTAAGTAAATATTTCAAGAGATGGTTAGAAAGCTTAAATCTAATAGATACATTTAGTTTTAAAGATTCTAACTCATTAAGTTACACACATAGCGATTATCGCTTTAATACTAAAACAAGAATAGATAAAATATTGGTCTCCTCTGATTTAAACAGTAGGATAACAAAATTTTCTATTATCCCATGTCCCCTTTCAGACCATAATGCCTTAATTCTTAAACTACAAATTGATTTCAAAAGATTAAACACTATAACTAGAATACCAGCTTACATCCTTAAATTAAAAGAGTTTAAACCTTGGCTAGATTCAGAAATCAAATATTTCTTAGAAACAAATCCTATTAACGATACAAATAATATAATAACTTGGGATACACTCCAGGCTTTTTTGTATGGCAAGATTATAGGATGGTTTAAAAATAAAACAAAGGAATGGAAATCTGAATTGCATAACATACAAAAACGAATAACAGAAATAAATACAAGTTCTTATGATGTAATAGATTCTCAGGAAAAAAAAAAGAAATTATAGATTTAAATAAAAAATACAATTAATTCCTCACTCATAAAACAAATCTAGCTTTGGAAAAACTAAAATTCGCTTCAATGTCAACTTCTCCAAAACACTTACATAATCTAGCAATGAGAATTAAAAAGCAGAACTTAGAAAATAACATCATAAATATAATACATGAAGGAAAAGGGAAAAAAAAGTATCTGATGTGAATGATATTCTTGAAGCTTTTAAATTCTATTATGCTAAGCATTATGGAAATAATGATAATAATATTTTATTTTCAGATCGGAAATTTAATAGTTCCTTAATAAAAAAACTACCTGACCAATTAAAAGTAGAATTGGACAAGCGTATATTCATAAAAGAAATAAAAGATATAATTAAAGTAAGTAAAAACAACAAATCACCAGGAATGGATGGAATAATAATGGAATTATATAAATTTTTTCCAAATTCAGCAATTTCTCTACTTCATAAGATGCTAAATGATATTCAAACTCAAATGATTACTCCACCATCCTGGAAATATTCACTAGTTACCCCTATAAAAAAAGATAAAAGCGATCCATCCCAATGTAGTTCATATAGACCTATCTTTCTGCTTAATAATGATTATAAAATCTTTATGTCTATTTTAGTAAATAGAATTAAGAAATCCCTGACTAAAGTCATAAATGAAGACCAAACAGGCTTTATATTTGGAAGACACACATATGACAATATTCAGAGAATTTTAACCATTATAGAAGCTTTGAACAGAGACAATTCAGAAGCTCTTATAATCACATTAGATATAGAGAAAGCATTTGATTCGGTAAACTGGAAGTATCTATTTAAAATTTTGGAACTTTTTGAATTCCCATTAAACTTTATAAATTTAATAAAGAATATATATAAAGACAACCTGGCTTATGTAAAATTAGGCCCATTTACCTCAGAAGCTTTCAAAATAACTAAAGGCTCTAAGCAAGGTTGCCCTATGTCTCCCATCCTGTTTTCCCTGGTGATAGAATTATTTGCGTCTGCAATACGAAGTGATCTAAAAATAGAAGGAATTAACTTTTACAATAAATTTAATTCTAAACTCATGTTATTTGCTGATGATATATTGCTGACTTTAAGACCGAATGAAGAGTTCATGCAAGAATTAGAGAAACAAGTAGAAGATTTTTTTTCCATTTCAGGTCTTTGTTTCAATAAATCCAAATCAAAACATATACTTCTAAATAAAATAGATGACTTGCATCTGAATAAATATCAAATAATTGGAGAAAAGGTTTCTTCACTAGAATATCTAGGAATTCTTATATCTGAGAACATAGATACTACCACGACCTTAAATTATAATAAAATCCAAAATTTAATTCAAAAACAAGTTAATAGCTGGAATAAACTAATGTTAAACTTGGAAGATAGGTTACAGTTAATAAAAATAATATTACTACCACAAATAAACTATATAGCATTAGCAATCCCTATTTTACCAGATTAAAAAAGTTATAAAGACAATACAGAAGCTTTTAATGGATTTTCTTTGGTATCCAAAAAAGAATAGAATTGCATTCTCACATCATATTAGACCCTGGGACTTGGGAGGAATTAAATTTCCAGACATAGAAACGTATATTAAAGCTTCCATCATTAAACTTATACTAAATTGGGTAAATCCAAATTATTCATCCGCATGGAAAATTTTACATTTAACTTTCTTCTTAAATGAAAACAAAATATTAAAAATATGGATTTGGAGAATTATAACAACATATTTTGGCATGTACTATGTCATAGCTTACAAAATAAAACAACAAAGCCCACTAATTTATCATATCTGAATAATATTTATAATCTATTTAGAAAATTTATAATTACAAATCCAGATATAAAATTATGGTTCGATCTCTTAATACCATTTAAAACATCAAAGAATTTTAAAGAAAAATCCAAGAAAAAATACTCATTAATTGGGAATCCAAAAACTTTATTTACTGGTTTCAATGCTTAAATAATCACCGTACTTTAACCACCCAACAAGTAATAAATGAGTTTAGTATATCTGAAATAGACAGAACAGAACTTCAAAAAATACTACAGTATGCAAGTAATTTATGTAGAATTATTAATGGTTCAAGCTTTAATACTATACCTAAGTTCATAAAATATATGCAAGAATTGATTTATGGAAATCATAATAAGCTAATTTTATCTAAATTATACAAAATTTTAATAGTGTATAAAACCAAAATAGGTCAAAATGTTGTGAACATCTTAACAAAGGACTTGACAATAAATCTATCATCTGAAGGCATAAATTACCTTTTGTTGTCAGTTAAGCTAACATCAAACTTCCAGATATGGAAAATCTTCACATGGAAATTTTTACATAGAGCCTTTTATTACACCATATAAAATAGCCAAATTTGACCCTGTCCATAAGCCCACATGCTGGAGATGTACTGTAAACTGTAAGGCAGATTGGATACATATATTTTATGATTGCATTAAAAAATTCTGGGAAGATATTAATAGATTTCTTCAAGCCATTTATAATGATAAATTTGTTCTAACAAAATCTTTAATTTTTTTTGAATGTAGATGATTCAGTAACTATGAGTAAAAGTGATCAATATCTTTTATGGTCTATTCTGGCTGTAGCCAGAAAATGTATAACAAGAAAATGGAAATCCACTGTTCCTCCAAGTTATGAAGACTTCATGTCTCTATTAAAGGAATCTGCACAGAAAGAAATAAAAGTCAAAGAAGAAAGAATTTTTCCCCAGACGTTGGACAGACAATCCTTGGAATAAAATCTTAATACTTATAGACACATTACAAAAGGACAGAATTTCTTCTACATGAAATTGAAATGCCATAAACTAAGATGAACTTATGTGAATATATGCCAGTAAAGGTTATACTAGTTCTATGAGATTATTCCTCTTTATAACCTTATTGGTTAATCCTTTTCATTGGACCACCTGTAAATATTGTACATATTGTTATAGTTATTAACTATTTTCTTTTATTTTGAATTGTAATTTAAAATTGACTGTATCATAATTTGTCTACAAACAAAAAAAATAAAAATTATTTAGCAAAAAAAAAAAAGATTTATGTTGATGAGGGCCAGTGAGGTACTCTGTTTGACATGTATGGGAATTCTATTAGTAATCATGGGATGTCTCTTGGTTATGAACCTGTCCCTCAAGCACTTTCGGTTGACTGTAGTATTGAGGTTGAGGTGTCTGGACTGTGTGGTGCGGACGGATTTTTGATTTCTTCAGATGTATAATTTCTAACAGGGGTGGATCAGACGTGGCTTTGTAAATCACACAGAGATCGCCTCGAAGTAGTCAATATGAGACAGAGAGAAGGCGAAGTTTTTAGAGTCTGTGAAATGTAGGATAAGTGTTTAAGGCTGAAGATACTCATTGTCAGGTAGTTTTGTGCCCCCTCCAATTGTTGCAGGTGCCTAGTGCGGAACATGACAAATAGGGCATTGTACTCGATGATTGCTTGAAAGAAGGAATACTACAGGGAGACAATGACCTCTTTCTTCATGGATGCAAAAGCATCAGTAATGAGATGCGCCACATAGAAGTACTTTCTGACCACTGTGCCAATCTGGTGGTCACAAAAAGAGGTTGCTGTCAACCTGTGTTTCTATATCTCTTAGAATGCCTTCTGTATTCAGTCGATGTGGTAAATTGTGGGAACTCGGTTATTTCCAAAGGGGATGACGACACATTTTTTGGCACTGAGCTTAAGGCCATGGGTCTGACACCAGTTGGTGGTGTCAGTAAGGCCTATCTGTAGGATGTCAACATCAGTTGTGTATTTAACAGCTCACAATTTGCAATTGTCTGCAGACTTTGTCACCCCGAGTGCCTTGGTGTAGGCCTGTACTTCGGAGAAGTAGATGCCGAGCAGCAGAGGACCCATGGCCAATACTTCTGGAATTTCAGCCATGACTGGTTGGCAGACTTAGTATGAGTCTGCTATTTTTACACAGTGTCTTCTATCTGTGAGCCAATTTACAACCAACCGAGTGATATAAAGGTTGATGCCTGGTTAGGTGAGTTTTTCAATAATTCCACAATGCGGAATGATATCAAAGGCTGTGTCCAGATGGAGGTAGGCTGTATGGACTGCCTCACCTTCATCCACAGCACTGGTGATTTATGTCGAGAAGTAAACCGGGTAGATCAGGCATGATTTCTCCCTTTCAGAAAGCTAAATTGCTTGTGGTCTGCCATTTGGAGATTTCAGAAATATTGGTTAATCAGGTCCTTGATGATGTATTCCATAGCTTTAGAAATGTACATGAGGCTAAGGGGGAGTTGATAACTATCAGGGTCTATATTCACTCCCTTTCTGTAGTGTGATGACTGCAGCAGTGTACCATTCGGTAGAGACAAAACCTGAGTAGAGGCTGTGACTGAAAAGGGCACACAGCTGTGGTGCCAGTTCATTTTGTAGTTTATGTAGAACACAGCCATGGATGTTATCGGGTGTGATGGAAGGTGTAATTTTGTCGTTGGTCAATGCAACTGCAAGCTGTGCTGCAGTAATGCTTGGTGCCTGCCATGATTCTGGTATTGTGATATGTGCTTTATAGGTGCAGAGGGGGTATAGTTGGCACTGAATCTGTCTGCCAGTGTGTTGGCAATATCTGTTGGCTCAGTATACGAGCTGCCATTGTGGATTATCTTAGAACAATATCTGGGTATTGACAGGGAGGCTATTGATATAGGTATAGAAGGGTTGGTGATTGTTTTTAGTGTGTGCTGCAATTCAGCTATCATAGCTGCCATTCGTGAATTTGATGAGGTATTTCAATTTTTTTGTTGAGGTGAAGAAGGGAGTGTTAGCACTCTTAGGACTACACCATGTTCTGCAACTGTTTCTTTATTCTATAGGTGAGATTATTAATGGAAGGTTAACAGTAGATTGTGTGACTTTTATTGAGTATAAATGTACCGCATGCCAAACTTTTGGCAAAATATACAACAAAACAAAACAAGCAACTGAAAAATATTAAAGAATAACTCTTTGTCGGAATATGATATCAAACTGAATGAATGAAATGTTGCAGCTAACCAATGCTATGTATGTCAATGGCTGTGTAATATGTAACATACATTCTGGGACAGAGATGCAATATGGAATGGTGAAAGAGTGGTGGGTGAGGAATGATACGCAGCCAGATCAAAGGCACTGCTACTTTGGTAAATGGAGTTTATCAGAGACAGAATTTCTAGTTCCCGTTTTGTGTGCAACAGGAATAATTACAGAAACCTTTTGTTACACTGAAAGATGCAAAAAAAGAGTATGAGATAAGTGTCAAACAGGGAATGAATGATAAATGCAATCAGCTTCCCAAGTACTCAGCTTCAAAGTTTTTTTTTTTTTTTTTTTTTTTTTTGATAGAACCCTTTTTCAGTTGAAAGCAACCCCCTGTGGTTTCTGAGTGAGGACTGCATTCAGCTGCAGACAGCCTCCGGGACAATGTGGATTACACCAGTATGAGTCCTACTTTGTGCATTAAGTGGGTACCATTTAACAAGTCTGTCATAAAATCAGTAGCTGCATTTATTCCAAGTACTTAAACAGATTACACAGGGTGATTAAATACACAGATATTTAACTGTTATGCATACCACTGTGGTGCCGTCACCACAGGAGGTAGGTGTTTCTCTATTCATAATAAAATGATATGCACTTTTATCATTAAACATAGGTTTTACATTCTTTTGGGCTGAGGTCTGTAGGCACCACAGTGTAGTAGACGTATTATTTCTTATCAGATATCCATGTGTATAGCAGGACTGTTGTTTATTTTCATATACATGTGCCTACAACTGTGGGTAGACTGATACCAAGGGGCTGTTGGAACAAAGTCAAAAAATCAAAATATAACTGGAATAAAACAAGGAACACAATAGGAAGTCATTCAGCTGTACATGTCACAACCACAACAGGTAGTTATAACTGTGTATCAGCATGGATATTAGCAAGCAATGGCATGCAAAAATTAGGGGAGATAGGAAGTGTTGACAATTCAGATGAATGTATGAGAAGATTGACAAAATACATGCCATTGTGCGTGGTAATAATAATAAAGCCATGGAGTGGTGTGGTATGGTGCTAGCAAATATAACAATATGAAAACCTGAATGCTACAGGTAGAGATGGCTTTCTGGCATTTGCCACCCAATGGAACAGTTAGAGTGGTGTTGCTTTGAGAAAGATCTGAGGCAGTAGTATCATCACCTGCACGGTTTGTTATCGTGATAAACTTGTCTCCTGCTCAACCTTGGTGTCATGTACTTGTGCTCTTGGGTAGTACACCGATAATGTCAGACCAGCATTTGGTGATGCCACTTAAAGGAAGATAAGCCACGGTGGTGCAGCAGTAGAGTTGTGGCCTCACAGCAAGAGGTTCTCCTTTTTGATTCTGGACTGGAGTGCCTTCTGTGTGGAGTCTGCATGTCCTTTGCTCATTCGAGTGGCGTTCCAAAGACATGTGTGAATGGGCGTGCCTTCACTGAAGGTTGGGCGTTGGGCTGGCAACTCGGCACCATAAAAATCTACTGCCAATTATTAGTGGATCGGAGTTCTTTTGTGGCGATCCCTAACCATGACAAGCTGAAATGACAATAAAAACTAAATGAAGGAAGATGATATGCGAGGGAGCTGACATGATTAAAAATGCAGAGGTATCATAATACTTTCCACATAGCCATATTTCTTCATTTCAGTTCTTCCTAATTTTGGTGAATAATTGCTCCGTGTTGCTGTGACGTATAATTTGGTAGACCTTTTACACTAAATCATTCACTTTGGAAGTATTTCGATAAATTCTACTTCTATTTGTTTAAGTTGTCACGTAGTAATCTTGTGTATTTCATTCCCCCTCGGTGATCTTATTGTTTGTGCTGTGAAAGTTTACATACTTGGATACTTTGCCAGTATTTCTCTTCAAATGTCTTTGGAGAAGCTTAATGGTATTGAGTAGTTTATCTTTCTCCTTTGCATAGATAATGGGAAATTCGCGGCTTCTTGCATAATAGTAACAGTACATAATTTATTTGTTATCCTGACTAATCCACTACACCATATGTATGGCTCTTTGGTAGTGTATCAATTTTATATGGACAAATACCTTGTTTGACAATGGGCTAGGGGAAGCTGCCACCTGAATGTCACCTAACACCAATGTCTGTATGTTTGTGCGTCTTCAAGATTCTACACTGTCATTTTTTCCTTTCCTGGAAACAGTGGGTCTAAGAGTATTGTGGACTTTTGTATCCTGGGAGTTCTGTACCCAGGTGTCCTGTTTTTTTTATTTTAACATCGTTTTGTCCAAGATATTTGCTATATAGAATACATTGTATACAACAGTGTCAACCCTATTAAGTTGTAGCTGATTAAAAAAAATAAAACGTACATTGCTAACCAGTCTGTTACCTTTTACTACATTCCACTATAGCTGCTTTTGTTTATTATATGTATTAATAGATTATAGAATTTTGTTATTGCACAAAATTTAATGCTTTTGTTTATTATATGTATTAATAGATTATAGAATTTTGTTGTTGCACAAAATTTAAAGGAAAACAATGTCATGCCCTTGCAAGTCATTAGAAGAATTAGTGATTGGCAGTTACCAGTGTAAAGCCCTAGAGCCTTTTGAATCCTGGCTATCCATTCACCTGTTTTTGTAATTGTCAATGGCCAATAACTAGAAAGACTTTGGTGTATGTCTATGCCTTCCACCTAGTATAAGCTGCTGCTGCTCATGAAGGACAGAAGTGACAAGCATGAGTGAAATTATACTTTCCCATACATTGGTGCAAAAGTTATTGGAATAGACTTAAAGAAGCGGTATGTTTCACATAAATAGGTATTATTTTTCCTGGAATAGGCTAAATGGTGAAACACACACCTCTTCCTCTGACATGTTTTGCGTATGTCACAGACGAGTTGTAGATGATTATAATGAGTAGTTCTTGTGCTGTTTGTTTTGTGAATGTGTACCGTATCCATCTGGGATGGATATGAGAAGACCTTGGCGGCTAGGTATAGATTGGCCGTCAGTAGTCTGTAGGAGTCTGAGTACAGGGACAAGTGTGTTTGGAGTTATACATATGACATGTTTCATACACCCTGCATTCTTTACACAAGTAATTTGTGTGGACACTATAGTTGTTGAAAAGGACCGGTGAGTGACATGATAAAGAGTATAGTGTACTCGATTATAGGTCGAATGAGGGCTAAACATAGAGGGACTATGATCTCCTTAGATCTGGATGGCATTACATAAGTTGTAGCTTGCCTGACATAGAAGGATGTTATCACCACTGTGGACACATGGTGATCAAAGGTGTGGTTACTGTCAATCAGAGTTCGAAAGTCCCTTATCAGTGGGTCTACTCCTAGCAGAGTGTTAAGAATGTTATAATGTGTGTTACAAACATGCAATGTCTGACAATGGGTTTTTGACTATGTTTATGTTTCAAGCACTAGTTACTTTGCTGTCAGACCCTCGTCATCAATATGTTGATATTTGGAGTAACCAGTCAGTGCACCCAACTTTCAGGTATCTGCAGATTTGTTAACCCCAATACACTCTTTATTTCATATGACTTCACACAAGTGTATTACAAACAGGAGATGTCCAAGTGCTGAATGGTGTGGAACACCGGTAACAATGGACCTATTGCTATAGGTGTATTCCCCCACCGATACTACGTGTCTTACACATAAACCAGGTGAATATCCTTCATGTTACATAGGGATTTGTGTGTAAATGTTTGTAATTGACTATAATACCTTAGTGAGGCAGTATAGTGAATGCCTTTACCAGCTAGAGGTAGGCAGTAAACACTTTTTGTGCATCATCATCATCATCAATGGCTCAAGTGGACTTGTTAACATAGTGCACTGGATTCAGCAGCTGTGACCTACCCTTGACAAAACCAAACTGGGATAGGTGCATTGTTTGAATACAATTAGTCCAAATTGTGGGTCTGTAGTTCACTGTGTCTCTTCATGGTACATCTTTATGTAGTGGGATGATCTTTGCTGTACCACAATCCCTAGGGGATGAGGCCTGCCTGGAGGCTGTTGCTGCTGCTGAATAGACATTGTAGTGTGTCTGAGGGATCATTTTTCAAACCATTGAGGACATCCCCCGGGCTGTTATTACAGCTCATTGCTGTAGTGTGTTTATCTTGGAAGAGTGCAGTAAGGACAGATATTCAATAACACTGGGTATAAGTTGTAGAGGTTATTTCCTGGGGAGTAAGTAGTCATGTTTGAGTCAGATGGACTCTCTTCTGCTTGTACCTTATTGTTGTAATATCACTCTGTTGAGTAAAGTTACTGTCCTCTGCTCTGTCTTGCACATGGGTAACTACTGTAGCCAATGAAAAGTTTATGCCAAGGCCTTTCTCTCTGGACTATACGTTTGAGAGGTATGTCTTCAATTAAAATTTAATTGTCATGTAATTACAAGAAAATAATTGGATTTTATTGCATGTATATTTCTGTACAGCACAGTCATAGTTTTTGTTTCTAACTCACCAGTAGACTTTTGACAGACATAAGTTACTACACAGACACACACATTCCATTTCAAATCGCTTTTACATTTATTTTACAAAGTAAACAAGCAAGCAGACCAAAAGTAATTTTATTGAATTGACTGTTTTGTAAATGTCATAGCTAGGCACAAATAGTTGTTGATTTATATAGTGTTAGACGTTTATACTGGAACTCTTTGATTTGCAATAAAAAGTGAGTCTGATACTTTGCCGCTGAATGACAAGAATGCAAGACGTCTAGAATACATACTTGTGTGTCAAAACAACACCATTTCACAGCAAAGTATAAGAATATAAAAAAAAGGAAAAATGCATCTAAACCTAAGATGTGCACTCTATGAAAACAGTTTGTTGATATGTATACATTTTACATGTACATACATGTATAGAAAAATTTAGGCAACAACAATAAGGACAATCTTGCTAGCAAAGTGGTAGTTAAAGTTTGACCTAATTTTAAATTCTTATATTTCATCGACTAGCATCTTGCTTGAATTCCACTGCAGGATTTTGTCAAAGAAGTTTCACATGCTATCAGAACGTGGTATAATTCGGTACTCCATTTACGATTCTCTGTATGTGTCTTGCACTATGCAGCTCCGGTTTTGAGTCAAGAAAGTGTAACAGCCAACCAGTTTGCCTGGTTATCAAGCTGAAACGAAGTAAACAAGCAAACAAACAGCTTCATAAAAACATAAGGCTAATAAACTAAATGATTTGGCACATAAGTTTAATTTAATTCAGGGTAACTTGGCGACACAGTACACATATATTTGTGATTGTTGTTAATGATTAAAGTAAACAATTTAATGTTTGTTTAGAGGTATTTTGCTGTGGGTGTATATGTATGTTGTTACTCTTACGGGACATAAAATGCATAGTATCACAGTGTGTAAATTGAAACTATACAGTAATTGTTGACATGGAGAGCATGTGCAGTTTTGAGATGACTGTGCCACACTAATGATAGTATGCAAATTTCTGTAGTCAGTAGTATATAGTTATGAGCATATAATGACAATCTAATGAGATGGATCATAGCAAAGCATTCATCAAAAAACTCTTGTTTTTGTCAGCATATGTATACTAAATGAAGCATGCACATTTGTAAGATACTTGGTAATTATATATTAGATTGATTAAGTTCATAGGTGTAAACTAGTCAAGGAGTTCAAAGGACCAGTGAGAAGAATACCCACCTAAGACTAAGCAAGGATAGAGTTAAAGCCAACCATGGTCAAGAAGCACCGTGCTATATAATGCAAAGAGGAATTAGGATTTCGAGGCAATTCATTCTGAATGTGACATTATACAGACCATATGTAGAACTGCTTGACCTGCATAGGAAGTTTTTTTCCACAACTACTGAATTCCTTGGGGCCGTAATCTGTTGTGACATGTCATGTTCTTTTTAGTGCCTATAAAAGACTACATTTTTAATTGCGTGTGCGCATGGTGGTCTGTGTTTTGCATACCAGTAAGAGATTGACACGGGGCAGAATGGGGCACTCACTCTACTGATGGACAGCGCTTGGTCTGCTGAAGACTGGCATACAGAGCAAGAACTGTACTTTTCAGAAATGCCATTTGAACCCTGTATATAATTATCAATATGCAGAGTAGGTAACAGTAAGGATTTTGAATGGGTTTTCAGCTCACTACACTGTGTAGCAGGAGTGTAAGTTTCATAATTTGGGGTGACCACAAATCTTACATGTTACACCTTTGGTAACACAGTACATCGCAGGTAATGTCAGCAGGTTCCAGAAGGTGTTATATAAGGCAGGAATTTCCATTCGATGTAAGAGCACCGGAAAGGTAACAGAAGATCAAACATCCATTATGCTCCAGTGAACACAAAGTATTGTTGTAAGGTGCAATATGTGGCTTACAGGTAACACCCAGTTTATGTAATTCAAACAATAATATTTGAAGTGGTACACGATATTATTATTCAGTTATCTTTCGTAAGTGTTGTACTTCCATCTTTCTCAGATCATGATGTTCTGCCATGATATCCATGTCCATTGCAGATGATAACCAGCCTCAATGCAAAATAAGCGTGAAATGTATCCGACCCTGGGGTATAGGCTTGGGACAGAAGCTGCATCACTCCACTGTTTTCCTTCACTACAGTCTGCACATGAAGATGGGTAAACATGGTAAGCTACTCATGGCAGAAAACTGGTCCTTATTAAGTCTGAGTCTATGATGAAATTGTGTGAGATGGCTTCCTGTTGTAGGCACAGTGTTTGGTTATGTGGTAGGCACTGTACTACATACCATACTGCGGCCCCTGAGCCTGGAGCCAGCCAGCCTGAACTGTACATATGTTGTCCGAATCTCAGTTTGGAGTATCTGGTTTGCCTTCTGTTGGTATACCCAGGAATAACTCGAGCTACGTAGTGGAAACTTGATGTCTACATGTAATTAGTCTTGCCCACCTGCTGATGTGCTTGCTTCCTCTGATGTACCTCTGCCCACAAAATTGTTAGGGATATGGCAACATTTACCCTGGAAAACATGTAGTGCAGTTTGATAGTGTGGCAACACACAAATAAGATTATCATCGCTAAAAATGTAGATGACTCAAGGCAAGAATACTCTTGTTACTTGATAGGTTCATAGGGCGTTACTAGGCTGCTGACCCAAATACCTTTTTAAGCCTAGACATGTGTACCCAGTGTAATACTAGACAAACACAATGTAAAGGATATAGCATAAACATAAGTTCTTAGTTAGCATTGACTGCCCATATCTCGGAGGGTCAGCAGTGCAATCCCTGTCAAGTTACTTAAGATTTCCCATTCATTAATCCAGCCTTCACCTAAATATTGTGAGAGAGGTGAACTGCATGATATGACTAAATAACCTATTGTAGAGGAGTGGCAACCTTTAAGACACATATCTGGCATTTACAAAAGGTCATATTTGTGTCGCAGGCAACGTTTATATGCCGGGGTCAAGTGAGCCTTATCCTATTTGAGTTGTGGATTTGCAGCATTTCCAGTAGGTTTTTATCTGACATTGTTCTGTAGGCCATGCACAAGTCACCTGTAAGTAGTGGGTATGCTAAGGAGTACAGTGACTGTGACCTCAGTCTGTCAATGTATGACCTGTGGTGGGGACACTGTAATTTTGTGGGTTAGAAATCTCTTGAGGTCTCTCAAGTCGCTACACGTGCCAGGAAAGGTACATACCAAAGGGAGCATTGTACTTTGCTATTGGCCTGGTGAGGGGGGTAGTACAAGGTAGGTATGATATCTTTCACTCTAGAGGCAATGCCTTTGCTAATGAGGTGTTAGACACAGAGTGACTTCCTTTACACAGTAGATACCATGCATAGTGGTCAAAGTTTAGCCTATGGTCAAGTTGTGTTCCCAAGTCTCTCACTACTGAGTTGTTACTTATGGTATCATGTATACAGTAGTCTGGTTCTAGGTCATAAGATCGACAGCCACATTCACCGACAACAGAAACATCGACACCACATTATCGACAAACCATAAACACGACACCTCACATGCCCGACAAACAAGTAACCGACGGTCCACAAACACGAAACCCCATACACTGCACACACCACAATAACAACAATCAACTAACAAAACACATCCCCTTATCCAAAAACCACACACAGAACACAAGCACACCAAAATCCTCACAAACCCACACTAAACCTCACACACACAACTATGTACAACCCTAACCCAAACCCTTACCCTAAGGTCCGTCACTATCGCACACTCAGCTAACCCGCGCCCTAACTCACTTAACCCACCCCTAACCCAAAAATACCACTACCGACACTTACATAACCCGCGCCCTAACCCTAACTCACTTAACCCGCCCCTAACCCAGAAAATACCACTACCACACACTTACCTAACCCGCGCCCTAACCCTAACTCACTTAACCCACCCCTATCCCCACAGACTGTCACTATCCACACTTACCTTACTCGCACCCTAACGTCCATCACCACCGCATACTCACACAGCCTTCTTTCCAACTCACTATCCCTGGCGTCGGCATGTTCATCCGTAGCGTCGGTCTTCCGAGTGTCGATCATCTGGCGCCCGCTAATCCATTGTCGGTGATGTCGGCTGTTGATCTTCTAACCTAGACCCAGTAGTCTGCATGGATATCAGTTTTGCCAAAAGGGGATGATAATGCATTTTATCACACTAGTAGATTATTTACTTTGGCATCAATCACTGGTTGGTGTTAGTCTCTCAGGAAGTATACTGACAGTGTTTGTGGATTCAATTATTGTAACTAATTTATAGACATCAACAAACTTAGTCAGCCACAGCCTCTCTGTTTGGGTCTGAACTTCCGAAGAATATTCAAAACAATATGGGGGCCAGTAGAGGGAAATGGCTTTTTGTTTGCAGCCATGGACTGCCTAGATGAGCAACCTCTGTGGTGTCTCCAGGTGCTGCATGTGCTTTGCGAGGTAGATGCGGAAGTTGGCCATGTACTGAATAAGTGGCCTTACACGTGAGGAATACGGGATGTTATGAACTGTTTGTCCTCAAGGCATTTTTGTTCTGCCATGAGTAGTATTTCCAATAGATGTTTGTGTAAATAAAGTCACCAAGGATCTGCGTAAAAAGTTGAATCTTGATAGATTGGAAGAGGTCCAGATAGGTGGAGTGGGCATCTTGAGTCAAATATGGGGGTCTGTAGCCAGCAATACTTTGAATGGGGGTATTGTCAATGGTTAACTGCACTTGGAGTGTCTCCTGTGCATCATAGAGTTTGAGGAGCCTGGAGGTGTGTGTGTGTCTTTCATATATATTGAAACTCCACATCCGTTGTGTTGGCTGCCCAGAGCTGGTGGTCTGAATGTATGATATGAGCAACCAGGTAAATATAGGGGGCTATATGCCCCTTTGAACCAGGTTTCTGTGACTGCACATAGGTCCACACCTTCCAAGGTTAAGAATGGTTTCAATGAGTTCAGTTTCATGTTTAGACTCCTAGCATTTAGCAGCATGAACTTTAATTTGTGTTTTGTTGAAATGTAGTATGGACCTCATGACTTTTCCCAAAAATGCAGTATGTGGGAGGCAAGGGTCTTTGGCAGAGGCATGAAGCCCAAGTCAGACAGATGTAGGCCTAGTCTAGCAAAACATCGTGGTCTCTACATCATTTATTCCCAGGCTGTTAGGTGCTGGATCACCCTGGAATGATACCAGAAACTAATTCAGTTGCTAAAGTCAATCATTTTCTGTTGGTATTGAGGCATCATTATGGGTGACAGTGAAATGTTGCTTAAGTCTACAGACATACATGACTGGGACCCATATTCAGCAAACTGAATCATTTCTCTCTTCATATAGTCCAGGGAGGTATGTCTCAAGTTGTTTACGCCAACATGGACTATGACAGTCAGAACACTAGCTATTGTTGAGAGACTTCAGTGCATGTGTGATATGGTGCATTTCGGTACCTGGCAAACAATTAACTGACTTTATCCTTATGCAGCCTGCCTACAGGCACATCTGTGTGTTTCAGAATGGAGTATCCTATACCTGATATGTTGGGTTTATGGCTAGGCCTTAGTGGTTGAGAGACTCTAGTATGTGTAGAATGCATGGTATGTGGTGTGGAGGTTGGGCAGATGTTCTTCGTGTTTCACTGTTGCAGTGATCACATTTGGGTTATCTGCTTGCAGTAGCCCTCAGTCGGCCTGATTAACAATGTCTTGGGTCCTGCGTCAGTTGCTGTCCCTTCTTCCATGGCATCAGGTCATCAGGGGTATAAAACATGCAGCCGACGCCATTACTTCAGTCTTTTTTGCTGTGCGGTGCCCGAAGCAGAAGCAGTACGCAAGTGCGGGTCAGCCGACTCCTGAAATTTTTTTTTTTAAGTTTCAGAACCAAAGTCTTAAACTAAAAGCTAAGTACCCCATTGGGGAAACTTTTTCTTGCTCTAAACCAATGTTAGTAAAAGTAAATAATTGCATTTCTTGTGGAAAGCAAATACCTCATAAAGATTTTCATTCGTACTGTATTCCTTGCCTAGGCCCTGACCACGACGTACCTCGCTGTCGTTTTTGTGCCTTATCCGTTGTCAGTATATTTTCGCTTCTAAATATAACGGTGCTCAGTTCAATTATCCTGAAATGTATTCAGTAAGCCATCTGATTAACGACATTCCAAAAAAATACATAGATAAAGACTGAGACAGGCCGCCTAGGTGCAAAGCTGCCGAAGACACTTATCCTAAGCCAGTCACCAGTTAGCCGGTACTCAGTGAGGCACTTTAGCAGCCCCTGATACCCACTACATCAGATTCGCAGGCCTCTACTGAGACCCACTCGGAGTTCGGTATGCCACGAGATGCATCAACTGTAGAACCTGCGGAAGTCTGTACCTTGGATGGGTGCACCGCCACTGTGCAGGCACTGGCTTCTGAGGGTGTATTCAGGCCTACTGACTTGCATATTAAACTGATGCCATCTTCTTCTTGAAGGCCTTAAACTCGAACCATGCATAGAAAACTGACACATACACCACATGGTAGGGCTCTATGCCTAAAAAACAGATTAAAGGAATGTCTGAAGACCTTACTACTTTAATCAGGGGAAGTCAACCTTCCCCCTCTAAGAGACCTAGGACTGAGTTTGCTTATGACAGTTCTGACCAGAATTCTGAAATTTCTGTTTCTTCTGATGACCAGGAATTACCCTGATCTACCTATGAGGATTCTGATGCTGAGGACTCTATTCCCTCTGCTTCCCCCCAGAGGATTTGTATTTTGGTGAAACTTTGCATACTCTCAGGGAGCATTTTCTTTGGGAAAGTGACTATTACGCGGATTCTAAAAAGTGGCTTAGGGATTTCTTACTACTGCCCCAGCACAGGCCCTTCGCCATACCTCCTGTAATAAACATTGTTGAAGAGGCTTTTTGAGAATCGATCTTGGACCCTGACTCTCTACCTCCTGATCCCAGAAAACCTGATAGATATTACAGTGTTACTAACTACCACATGTTCCTTTTCAAAAATCCTACTGTGGATCCTGAGACCATTTCACAGGGAACCAAGGGCATTAAGCTACTACAGCCAAAAATCCTACCCCCTCTAATAGAGACTCCAGGGTACTGGATAGATGGGGTAAGAAGGTATACACTTCTGTAACTTTGGCCATTAGGACTTAAGCTGCCATTTTCATATGTTAAAGTATCAGCAGCATATTATTGGATTGCTTAAAATGATGTTGATCCCTGATTGTGTTGAAAATAAGGATTTACAGGATTTATTGCATTCTGCTGAACAAGTTGGAAAACATACTTAGCAATGTGGTTTTGATTGACTAGAGGCATCTTGCAGGGCTGCTGTCACTGGGTCTGTACTTAGAAGGCATGCTTGGCTTAAGGAGCAGTCCTTGCCAGAGCATGTTTAAGCTAAATTACTGGATGCTACCTTAAATCATGACCGCCTTTTTGGCACCAAAGCAGAAGAAGTTCTTAAAACGATGGAGGAAAAAGCTTAATCTATGCAAACTGTTAAATATTTCTTACAAGTACAACCTCCAAGATTTAGTAGGTATTGTCCTTCTAAAAACTGGTCCCTTTACTGCCTCTTCCAGACTTCAGAGTCCATACCCAGATTGAGCGGAGCACCCAAGCTTCAGTACCAGGTACGCACAGGACTAAGCAGTGGGGGGCCCCCACTTCCAAATCTGGGAGTAATAAAACTCCCCCCATGGTAAACTGCCTCAATGACTTCTTTTAAAAACTTCAAAGCACTACACAGCTGACTGCCCTATTGGGGAAAAAATTGCTCGGCATGCAAAGAACTGGGAACTCATTACCCAGGACAAATGGCTTTTAAATATAGTGTTCCAAGGATACAGATTTCACTTCCACATGTTACCAACCCCAAGCGGTTGGCCAGATCTACCCCCAAATCAGTGGGCAGAGGCCCAAAACCAAGTACTCTCTCTCTTAAGCATAGGGGCTATTCAGTTGGTAACAGAAGAGGAAAAGCGACAAGTTTTCTCCTCGAGACTTTTTCTGGTAGCCAGAAATGACAATTCATGGTGTCCTATCCTGGACCTGTCTACTCTAAACACCTTTTTGGTGATTCCAAGATTCAAGATGCTGACTGTTGACCGGTTGCTTCCTATGCTAGTCAAAGATGGCTGGTCGGCAACACTAGATGTAAAGGAAGCATACCTGCACATCCCAATCAGGGAATCTTGCAGAAGATACCTAAGCTTCAAAGCAGGCTACACACACTATAAGTTGTCTGCACTGCCATTTGGCTTATGTACTGCGCCCAGGGTATTCACAAAGTGCCTAGCTCCAGTAATTGCATTTTGCAGGCAAAGACATATTCATATATACCCATACCTGGACTATTGTCTAATTCAGGCAGAAAGCCAGGACATAATTTTGAATCATCTGGACTTTGTACAAAGGGTGCTAACTTGTCTGGGGTACACCATAAATGAAAAGAAATCACACCTGGTACCCTGGCAAACAATTAAATTCCTGGGAGCAAGCTTGACTAGAACTTGACAGATGGCTTTACTAACGCCAGAGAAACAAATTCATTTGACAACCTACTTCAAACTAGTGTCCACAGAAACCCTGTTATCTGCAAGGAAAATACTGCAAGCCTTGGGGTTCATGGCCTCCTGCATTATTCTAATTCCATATGCAAGGCTGCATATGAGGAAACTACAGTGGTATCAACATTCTGACAATCTAGAAGCAATGATTTCTATGATACCTTGCCTACGCCTAGAGTTCCTTTGGTGGGCAGAGCCATGACACCAAAACAAGGGACTAACATTGACTCTACACCCTGCTGCCCAAACCCTAACAACAGACTCATCAGACTATGCATGGGGGGATCACCTGGCAGGGAAGTGCATTCAGGTCAAATGCACCTGCATATCAATCAAAAAGAAATGTTATCTGTACGGAAGTATCAGACACCCTTCAATGACCAGGTCATTCCAGGACAATAAATGGTAAAGACAGACAACACCACTATTATGTGGTACATAAACAAGTAGGGGGGTACCCATTCTTACCCCCTCTGCAGACTAGCCATGGCATTGTGGAACACAGCCTTGAGCTATCAAGTGCATATAGAAGCTAAATTCCTGCACGGAAAAATAAATACACTGGCAGACGAACTAAGCAGAAACCTCATGGACCCACACAAGTGGAAAATGGAATCAAAGATTTTCAACATGTTGACAAACAAATGGGGGAGCCCAGATATAGACCTGTTTGCCTCCCACCAGATCTATGAATTGGACAAATTTTGCAAAAGGGCTACCCACCAACAAGCTTGGAAAGTGGATGCTCTGTCCTTCAGCTGAAAAAACATATCAGTTTATGGCTTTCCTGCTTTGCCTCCCCTCTGCAAAGTACTACTAAAGATCAAACAGGACAAACCAAGGATGATTTTGATTGCACCAGACTGACCACGCCAACACTGATACCCACATTTGTGTAGTGTGTCACTGTTGGCCCCATGGCACCTGCCTCAGACCCATACACTGTTCTCTCAGCAGGAGAACCAGATTCTGCACCCTCAGCTTCAAACCATGAACCTAGCAGCCTAGCTAATTACCTAATGTCTCCTTTACCATCCCTCAGTAAACCAGTGATGGATAAGATTTTATAGGTAAGGAGGCCTAGTACTAGAAAATCTTATGCTGAAAAAAACTGAAAGATTCTGTGCCTGGAACCAGTCTCAATGGATGAGCACAGCAGCACCCAATTTACCTCAGAATTTACAATACTTAACTGAGATGCTCCACAAGGGCCTCTCTTTTTCCTCCATCAAAAGTCACGCCTCAGCCATTTCAGCTAATTATAACACAGTAACTCCCCTCTTCTCTCATCCACTGCTCAAGCACTTCCTCAGAGGGGGAAAAAATTTTAAGACCACCCAGGAGAGCTCCAACTCCACAATGGGGCCTTAACTTTGTATTTTAGAAACTCACTCTTCCTCCTTTCGAGCCAGCTGCTAATGGAGATTTACAATTCCTTTCTTGAAAGACAGCTTTCCTTTTAGCAATCACTTGAGCAAGAATGGTATCTGAATTACAGGCACTTATGGCAGTGGAGCCTTACATTATATTTCATGTGGACAGGGTGTCCCTCAGAACCAATCCCTCCTTCATGCCCAAGGTGGTATCCAGTGTGGCTCTTAATCAGTCCATTCATTTGCCAACCTTCTTTCCTAATACACAGAACAAAGGGGAATGGATACTGTACTTCTTAGATGTGCGCAAACAACTAAGATTCTACTTGGACAGGACTAAAGCTCTAAGGAAATCAGAACAACTGATAGTGGCATTTGCTGCAGGGACAGAGGGGGAAGGCTATTTAAAAGCAGAGCATTTGTAAATGGAACAGCCTTTGCCTTCATTTACGCTATAAGCAACATGGAAAACGTATCCCACAGGGCATCAGACCCAACTCAAGCAAGGCTGCATCTACCTCTACAGTCTTTATCAGAGGCATCCTTAGCAGAGATATCCTAGAAGCTGCTACCTGGAGTTCTGTACATAATTTCGCCAAGCAATACTATTTGCCAGTTTCTCTAAATCCAGAGCTGACTTTGCCACTGCAATCTTGCCGGGCCTTATAGCTGGTCCTAATGCTATCTAAATTCCTCCTCCCATCCTTAGCTTTGGGATTCTACCCAAAGGTGATGACTGCAACAGTGAAACACGAAGAACATAGTACAGTTGTGTACACGTACCATAAATGTCGATGTTCGAGTGTATTCACTTTTGCAGTCTCCTGCCCCCTGACTTCTTTTGGCTATACCTCTACTCTCCTTTACTATGCTTAAAAGCTTTTGGATATATATATATATATATATATATATATATATATATATAATTGCTTCCCATTAGGGGGGTACCTGACATCTGGGGCAAGAAAAACTGATGTAATGCTGTTGGCTGCATGTTTTATACCCATTACGACCTGATGTCACAGAAGAGACACCAACCGACGCAGGACGCAACACTTTGCTTATGAGGCCGACTGAGGGCTCCTGCAAGCAGAAAACCCAAAGGTGATGACTGCAACAGTGAATATACTCGAACATCTACATTTATAGTAAGTGTACACAACTGTACTTTCTCTGGTGATTTTGCCTCTGAGGTCTTTTTTGTTTGTGTTTGTTTTTGTTGAGAACCTTGACATATATGGGCCTGTAGCACAGTTCTGGATGGTGTTTGAGGTGTAGTGATTGTTAACAGCCTTCACAGTGCACAATAGACTGGCTTGTGGGGCAGAGAGCATAGACTCTAGCATTCTTTATGTATGGGTGTGTAGTTACTGTAGTATGAGTCACACTTTTAATACTCTTTTGCAGTGTCATCTGACAAATTGAAAAAAATAGTATTTGTAAAATTAGCAATAAAATTACATTGACACAAATGTTATTAGAAGCAGCTATACTGTCACATTAGTGAAAATACATCATGTATGCCGGTGTATGACTGTATGTATGTATATGTGTATATATCCACCAACATACCCCACAGATAGGCATGTGCATGTCTGTATACATAAACAGAGACATGTACAAATTCAGAGACAGGTGTGTGTGTGTGTGTGTGTGTGTGTGTGTGTGTGTGTGTGTGTGTGTGTGTGTGTGTGTGTGTATATATATATATGTGTGTGTGTGTCTGTATGCAGATAGTAATATATGTGGATCTATAACATCACCAATCTATACAGCAAATACATTGTAAACAACATAAGCAATCAATATTCTAAACAGATAATGACACATACATTTATTTATTAAAATTATTATCTATTTCCATCGTGTCATTCTTCTTTGTCTTCTCTTTTGCCTGTTGCCTTACGGGGTCACCACAGCGGATCATTGGTTTTCAAATTTTAACAGTCCACTGCATCTTGCACTGTCACACCCATCACCTAAATTTCCTCTGTGACCATATCCATCAGTCTTAAGTTAGGCCTTCCATTTTTGCTCTTACCTGGCAGCTTCATCCTCAGCATACTTTTCAAAACATACTGAGCATCACTTCTCAGCATGTACAAAGCAACGCAATCTCGCCTATCTGACTTTGTCTCCAAACGGTCCAACCTGAGCTGAACCTGTAATATACTGAATCCTAATGTGGTCCATCCTTATCATACCCATTGCAAATTTTAACATGTTTAAGTCTGCCACTTCCAGCTCAGACTCCTGCATTTTGGTTCATGCCAATGTCTCCAACCCATACAACATAGCCCATCACGCTGCACTCTTGTAGACCTTCCCTTTCACTCTTACTGGTACCTGTCTGTCACAAATCACTCCTGATACTCTTCTCCACCCATTACACCTTGCCTGTACTCTCTTCTTCACCTGTGCTGCACACTCACCATTAATCTGAACTGTTGATCCCAAGTACTTAAACTCATCCACCTTGAAAAACTCTATTGCATGCATCCTCACCATTCCTCTATCCTCCCTCTCATTCACACACATATATTCGGTCTTAGTCATGCATGCCATTGATTCCTTCCCTCGATAGAGCATATCTCGACCACTGCAGGGTCTCCTCAACCAGCTCCCTACTCTCACGATAGATCACAATGTCATCTGGAAACATCATAGTACATGGAGCCTCATGTATGATCTCGTCTGTCATAATGTCCATCACCATTGCAAATAAGAAAGAGCTCAGAGCTGATTCTTGATGTAATCCCACCTGCACCTTACACGGATCTGTGACTACCACTGCAGACCTCACCACTGTCACACTATCCTCGTACATATCCTGTACCACTCTACAGTTTCAATAATTATACCAAATTGGCCATAATATGCGAAAATAAGTTAAATCAAAGACAACTTTATAACAGAAAGTTAATTAGAGAACTTTTAGACAGTTTTTAGAAGTTAAAGATAAACTAGTATAATACATACAGGATTTGCAATATGAAGTTAGGGAAATAATAAGTTATTACATATCCTAGCTAAAGTTAGGAATTGAGTCAAAAGGGATAATAAGGAGGTGTGAGGTATGAATAGGAACTTGTTCTTATCTAGAAATATTGTTATCATAAGGTTGAGCAAAAACAGAGACCAATTTTGGCTAAGAAATATTTCAGAATTGTTTTGAAGGACTAGAGGGAGGGTATTGATCTGATGGATATAGGTAAGGAGTCCCAGCATTAGAAACATGGTATAACTATAGATCATTCCCTGCAGATTTGATAGGTTTGTGAACAGAAAGGTTTTTCTTCACTGAGTCGTACTGATGGAGTACAAACTTAGTTGTACTGAATGGTATTTAGTGCTAGACAAGCAGATGATTGCTGGCTAATGTTGTAGTTGGGAAGAAGCTCTGTAGATGTTGCTTGATGGGTTACTTCTAACCAGTTTAGGCTTTCAGTCCTATAGAGTACTGGGTTCTGAAAGGGGCATTGCTGCAAATTTAGCCACTTTGTTAAAGCATTGCTCAAGTTTTGCTTTTTTGTGCTGGCTGGAAGTTAGTAAGAATGGGTGCTCCACAAACTATTAAGGGGAGGCGCTAAGTAGTGGTGTTTATGGCTTTAGTTGTGTTGGTTCATAGGTGTTCCCTAGGCTAACGCCCACAAGTGCCTTTTTAAGCCTAGCCATGCATCCCAAATCTCAGACAAGTTCTGATACCCTTGATAAGTGTAAGCATAGGCCTGGGAGAAGAACCTTTTACAGGTTACCTGTGTCCATAAGACACATAGGTGCCAAACCAGGGATGAATTTCTGGTTTTCCATGCAATTGTCCAAGTTGCACTTGAATTGGGTTAGGGAGGAACTCTGCTTTACATGGGTGGGGAGCCTGTTCCATAGACATGGTAGTCCCTGGGATACATACCTATCTCTCCAGCAGGTCCTATTTATATCTCAGGCAAGGTTTAAGTATTTAGAACATGTAATTCTGGTGCTGTTTGTTTTGTGGACATGAAGGAGGTCCATCACAGTGGGATCTGACAATGCCCTGTATGCCAGGCATAGATCTCCTCTAAGAAAGCCTTTAGGAGACAGAATACAGGGATAGGCCCTTGAAGGCAGTCTGCATAGGACATATTACTTACGCCCTGTATTCTTTTAGTGAGGAACCTCTGAGGACATTCCAGTTACTGAATATGCATGGTTAGGTACATACCAAATGGGGCATGGACTGAATTATAGGTCTGATGAATGCCAACTAGAGTGGAAGAATGACTTCCTTGTGCCTAGATGCCATACCCTTGTTTATATGTTACACAACATAGAATGATTTCCTCACCACTGTAGACACGTGATGATCAAAGGCTATATTACTATCTATGTTTGTCCCTAAGTCCCTGACTACTGGGTCAACTTTAAGGGGTGTGTTGTCAATATGATATTTGGGATGGATGACTTCCCAAAGGATACTATTATGCATTTCATGGCATTTAGTTTTAGTCCATGGCTCTGACAACAGTTGTTTGTCTGTGTCAGCCACCCCTGGAGAACATTTGTGTCAGTGGGAGATTCAGTGACAGCTCCTAATTTGGAATCATCTGCAAATTTAGTCAGCCAGAGACCATTGACATTGGTCTTGACTTCAGAGAAGTAAATGCCAAAGAGGAGCAGTCCAAGGATTGCTCCCTGAGGGACTACACTTGTGACTGGACTCTTTGTAGAGGTGGAATCCCAGATTCTAACTTCCTGGGTCCTGCCTTTGAGCCATTTGGCTATCCACCGGGTGACATACGGATTTGTACCTAACCTCTTGAGTTTGTCTACAATGCCCGAGTGAGTTATTGTGTGAAATGCCTTGGCCAGGTCAAGGTAGGCAGTGTGAATGATTCAGCCCTCATCAATTGCTTTGATGACCTCAAAGAAGTCCACCACATTGAGTAGGCATAATCTGCCCTAGACGAAACAAAACTGGGTTGGGTCCAGTGTCTGGAGGTTTTCTGTATCTCTGTTGATAATCTCCATGATAATTCTTTCCATGGCTTTACATATAATACTAATGAGACTTATGGGTCTGTAGTTTCCAGGGTCTGTAGATGGCCCACCCTTGTGAGATGACTGTTGCCTTTCTCCATTCATGAGGCACAAAGCCTGTTTGGAGGCTACAGTTAAATAATAATTCTGGAGGGCCTGATAGGTCATGTTTCATGCTATTTAGAACGCATCCTGGGATGTTGTCTGGGCCAACTGATGCAGTGTCCTTGGTCTTGGAGAGAGTATTAAGGACATGTTCCCTAGTGATAGTAGGGGAGGCATATTTGATATTTCCTGAGGGAAATCCTGCTCCAGCTCCAGCCAAGTGACAAGTGGAGTACCTCAGGGTTCAGTCCTGGGACCGCTCTTGTTTGGCATCTACTTCTCTGAAGTACAGGCCAACACTAAGGAACTCTGGCTAATAAAGTTCGCAGATGACTGCAAACTGGGAGCCATTATTTAATCCCCAAATTATGTGGATACTCTACAAAAGGGCCTTACAGAAACAGATGCTTGGTGCCAGAGCCATGGGCTCAATGTCAATGCCAATAAATGTATAGTTATCTGCTTTGGGAAAAAAACATGTACCCGTGAATTACCACATAGGTGGCAGTACACTAACCACCGAAAGTGTGATAAGAGACTTAGGGACAGAGGTGGACAGTGATCGCATCTTCGATAACCACATCGCCACAACAGTCAGGAAATTGTTATAAGTGGCACACCTCATGACTATGGGTTTTTCATCCAGAAAAAGGGAAGTCATTGTCCCACTGTACTCATCCCTCATTAGATCCATTATAGAATACAATGCCCAATTTAGTATGTACCTCTCAAGACATCTGCAACAACTGTAAAGGCTGCAGAAATACCTCAATAAAAGAATCGCAGGCCTAAAGCAGATGCCCTACGCTGAGCGCCTTAAAAAACTCCAGCTATATTCAGTCGCACATCGTCTACTCACAGGAAATCTCTGCTTAACATACAAGGCCATGTCAAACCCAGAGCTGTTGGACATGCTACACTTAAAGAAATCCCAGTCCCTCAGAGCCACATGCTCCATGGATCTAAACCTTGTCATCACAATAAACAAAACATGCTGGAGGAATAGCTTCCTGCCCATGAGATTCCACAGAATCTGGAATAGACTAACAATTGGATGGGAGAAAGGAAATTCACCCCAGGGATCACGTCAGTCACCCTGCTAGACAGGGGTTCAGGGAAGTAAAGAGTGTGGGAAGAAATAGCCAGGGAATTGTTATGGCTAGGCTTGTATAGGCCCTAGGGCCGATAGCCTAGTACCAACCTATGAACCTATAAGGTTGAGGGGGAGAGAGGAGAAATGTTGGGGCTGAATTTATCAACGAGGAGATTGGATATATCTTCTGGCTCAGTATAAGTGGCTCCATTTGCAATGAGCTCTGCACACAATTGTGATTGGTGAGACAGGGTTTGGATCTCTAAAACATTTCTAGTTTTTGGTGAGTTTTTTATGCATTTTTGTATGTGCATGTCAAATGTAAGCTTTTAGGTTCATAGCTAAGGTAAGTACTAGCATAGCTGCTCTTGCTGGGCATTTTATCTAGATAATTTCCCTTTTGTGTTTGAAATAACCTATCCCAATAGGTTATACATTAGCCTTACCTGTCCCAAGATTGATAATTAAGTATTACCCCTAATGAGAATAACTGGGATCATACAGCAGATAATTTGATTAGACCTGTGACTAGGATAAACCATTTAGGAGCTGCATCTGCCCATGTGTAGTACATGAGGAAGTTCTGGGGTACATTTTCTGTTTCCCATCCATATACCATGGTTGCACTTGAAAAGGGTCAGGGATGAACTTTGTTTTATGTGGATGGGGAGTCTGTTCACAGCACTGGTATCCTCTGTGAAATATACTTGTCCTTACAGACTGTTCTATTAATGTTGCAGAAGAGGTGTAAATGCCTAAAAAAAGTATTTCTGATGACATTTGACTTACTTGTATCTTTCGGCTTTTCCCGGTTAAGGGTTGCCACAGCGGAACTCCATTCCGCTAATGATTGACAGTAGATTTTTACATGCCGATTTGCTGGCCCTGATGCACAACCTTGAACGAAGGTACGCGCATTCACACATTTCTCCACACAGAAGATGCTCTAGCTGAGAATCGAACAGGACGACATCTTACTATGAGGCGACAACACTACCGCAGCCCCACCACCACATCGGTCAGAGGATGCCGTCTATGCCAGACACAGGTCACGTCTTTGGAGTCTGTAGGATACTAACTATAGTGACAGTAGTTTCAGACGGTCCATGTAGGACCTGTTGCTTAGGCCTTGTATCCTTTTAGTAAGGTGTGTTTGTGTGAGGTCCAGTTGTTGCATGTATCTGAACAGATACATGCCAAAGGGGGCATTATGTGCAATGATTGGCCCAATCAAGGCTGAGCAAAGGGGTCAATGACATCCCTAGATCTAGACACAATCCCTTTGGTTATAATCTGTGCAGTATAGAAGGTCATTCTTACAACAACAGACACACGTTGGTCAAAAGTTAAGTCACTGTCCATATAAGTTCCCAAACCATGAACAACTGGGTCAAGTCTTAGGGGCCTGTTGTCAGTGTGTCATTTCCCAGGGTTAGGTGACTCTCCAAAAGATACAGTAATGCATTTTCTGGTATTTAGTTTTAGACCATAAGTTTTGACACAAGTTATTTATTTGAGACCAGCCTCCCTGCAGGAGTGCCAAGTCATTTGAGGATTCACTGGCTGATCCTAGCTTGCAATCACCTGGAAACTTAGTCGTCATCATCCACTTTTATCATTACTATTAGTATTATTATCACTATTATTATTAATCAGTATTACTTATAATCATCCACTATCCTTCCTCATTATTTGCTATTAGAAGTGACATCAGATGGTGTATTATTGAGGATTTTAAATGCTGTTTTTCATAAGAGAGCTCTGGGGAAAACTTTAGTATTTAAGGCTAGTTGAGCATGAGTTTTGAGTTACAAAGCCATTTTCCAGTGTGTGTTACAGCTTCCTAAGTAATGTTTTGGAGATGTGCCAAGTTATCCAACCTGTTACACATATGAGTGTGAAGTCATCAGTGTGTTATATTAGGGAAGCCAGTTGTGTATCACTGGAGGGTGCTGGTGTGTTAAAGAGAAGGAGAATAAGGATAGAGCCTTGTGGTACACAGGTGGTGACTGGGAGGTATGGATAGAGGGTAGAGTGCAATTTTAAAGACTGATACCTTTTGGACAAATAGCTCTTGAACCATAGAGGCTGCTCTGCAATAGACCTAATGTGGACATTTGAAGTATGAGTTAGTTGTGACAAATTGTGTTGAAGGCTTTAGACAAAGAAATAAGGATGATACTAGTTGGTCATCATCTCTTTCTTTGCTAACAGTATCTATAAGGGTTAGAGGTGCAGTGTTAGTACTACGGTAGGTATGGAAGCCATGTTTTTCCAGTATTTCAGAGATGGTAGGTTTAGCCTGATAGTTACTTTCTTCACCTCATAAACACAGGGTAGACAGTCTGATTCTGACTACATGGCAATTAGCCTACTATTCTCACATGAACCTAAGATCACTTTAGGTCTAAGGTTAGTGATGTCTGTTGAATTTCCTATTTTGTATAGATAGATAATGTGTGATTGTTTCCAAAGAAAGGGACTATGGGATTCCTGGACTGACCTATTTATAAGGATTGAGACAAGATGGGCAATGCTACTGTCTGCTATTTTAAGGTACTCACTTGGAAGGTCATCAGCTGAAGCTGAGCATGGTTTGAGTTTGAGTTCTTTTATATAGAATGAGTTCACTGGTTTGAAGGTGAAAGGGGACATAGTGATATATGGATATGGCCTTGCCCCCATGCAGAAACATAGTAGAAAGTGTGTTTGTTAGGTGGTAGTGGTGGCCAGGATCTTATTAATTTGTGAAATGTAGTTTTCAGTGTTATGAAGCACACTTTCAATGTTCTGAGTTTTCAATGTTCTGGGTTTTCAATTTTTGAATTATCGCTGTTCTGGTCTCAGTGTTATGAAATTCAATGTTATGAACATGGCTCACTATCGAGTCAGCTATGACTAGTGTGTTGGGCATGCTGTTTTGCCTTAGGGACTTTGGTTGACTGGCACACTCTTTAGGAGAGTTATGTATCCATGATTAGTGTTGTGCTGTGGTGGTCAAGTGTGGTTCTGCCTTGGAGGTCTCTGCTGTTTGGATAGATTTTTATGGAGACCCTCCATGAAGATGGATGTGTGGTTTGTGTTCTTATGTGAAGGCAGTGCTGGTGTGTGTTCTGGAGGGCTATGTGTTCCATGTGGTGTGGTGTGGCGCAAGTGTTGACCTTCTCCTTGTGACCAGCTATTCTGGTCTTGGCTGGAGAGTGCGTGGCTTCCAGTTTGGATATAAAGTGATTCACTCTCAAGTCTGAGTGTTGTGAGGTAAGAGGAGAGGGTTGTCAGTACACAAAACCTCTCTTTTGACCACCACATTGCCACTGTGGTCAAGAAGGTCCTTCTATGTGGCACATCTCATTACTAAGGGTTTTGCATCCAGGAAGAAGGAGGTGATTGTTTCCCCTATACTCTTCACTCATTAGGCCAGTCATTAAGTACAATGGCCCATTTGGCATTTACCTCACTAGATACCTGCAACAACTGGAGAGGCTGCAAAAATAACTCACAAAGAGGATCCTAGGCCTTAAATACTTGTCTTATATTGGCCAGACTCAAAAAACTCCAAACTATTCTCTGTCTCATATTGGCTATTTACAGGCAATCGCTGCTTGATTTACAAAGCCATGTCTACCCCAGTGGGCTCTGTTAGAAATGTTACATCTAAAGAAATCCCAATCCTTCCGCACCATATGCTGCAGAGACCTCAACCTCATAACCACAATCAACAGAACATGCTGGAGGGACAGGTCCATAATCCAGAGACTGCCCATGCACTGTAATAGACTTCCCATACATGTCAAACAGAGCAACTCACTGGCCCTCTTCAAGAGAAATCTTGATGAGTGGATGTGAAATAGAAAATTCACACTGGGGATTGCTCCAGTGACTCTACTTGACAGAGGCACTGGGAACTCAGGTCAGATGGCTGAATGCCAGGGTAATCCTATGGGCTAGGCTTGTAAATGCTCCAGGACTATTAGCCGAGTCCAAGTTCACCAGGTTAATAGGGGAAAGCAAAGGGAAATGGCCTTTATATATATATATATATATATATATATATATATATATATATATATATATATAGATATAGATATATAAACAGAGTGAGATAGACATAAAGCACATATTGAGACACACACATGAATACTTGTGGGAAATATTATTGTATCAGCAACTGTGAAAGTAGACTGATGAGCACACAATCTGAGACACAGCAGGGGCCCCTTATAGAAAACCAACAGAATTACAGTAGACTAGTAACCTTTCAGTGCACTTGTAAAGCAGGAATGTGCACTGCATGCATATTGTAAATAAAAAGACATGCATTATGAGATAGGCAGAATATATAAAGAAGGTATATATATTCATGAATGCTTGAATTTCATACCAGTCAGTAAAATAGGTAGAGGCAATTGTATTATAACCACAAGAATGCAAATACAGATTGTTACATACATACATACATATGCACATGCATACAGAAAAAGCGACTATAACCAGTCAAGCTATAGGATGACCAAGGGCATGAGACCTTGGTCAAAACATGAAATTTTTTATGTGTTATAAAAAAATGCACTGTGATAGTATGCTAGAAGTGGTAATATAAAGTATAAGAGAAAATGCATATACTGCATTTGCCTCAGCTGTGAAATGCTAAAGAGTGTAAACTTACTGCACTTCAGTCAAGCCTTCAACAAAGGTGTACACTTAAGCACAATAAGTGGTAGAAACAAAGTGAAAAAAGAAAACCACGGTAATGCAATGTGAATACTAGAAATAGTGATGCTATGATGTCTGAAGGATAACATACAGCAAGAGCTAATGAGAAAAAAAAAAAAAACATTTACAACAGTGCTTAGATTGCATTTCAAAGATGCCTGTCATATACATAAGCATGTTAGATACTGGACAGTTTTTATTGCAAGCACAACTGGCCAAAGCAATATTGTGCTGTAAAATGAGGAAAAATGTGTTTGATTATAACAGTGCAGCTAGATGAATGCAGGCAACACCAGCAGCAAACCATGAGTCAAATAATTGCCAGTGCATGAAAAAAGATTTATAGTAACAAACATGAAACATAAATACTACTGCCTAGGCCTGAATAATTATTAGACCTAGTTTATCAAAACAAGTACATAGTAAATAAAGTACATAGCAATTCAGTGCTAAAGAGGAAACAGTTCTAAGTGTGACAAGACAGGTTATCTAGCTGAGTGAAATGCAGTGATTCCAGCAAATCTAATTGCCATAGATGGGGGAAGGTAAACAGAAAAGGACATACTTGAAATGTAACCTTTTCACACTTCCTCTAAGAAAGCCATCCCTGCTGAGAGTTTGTGTAATCTGACCTGCAGAATGATAAGAAGGCAGTTTGAAAACCTTGCCTCTGGGAGATTGTGTGACTTAAACAGTGCTAAAATGTAAGCAAACTGCTTAAACAAAAAGAATGGCAGAAATTCTTTTAGAATTCTTCCTCTTTGAGTCTCCCTTCAGTGTCATTTAGAGAAGTCTCTATATTTGTTATTTTTGTAGGGTGCTGCTGTAATAGTTCCTTAAGAGTATCAGTCTGTTTCTGAGAATTTAGGTTGAGGTTTTCTAAGTCATTTTTAAAGCCATCCATCTTCAAAGATAGTTCCTGTAAGGTGGATGTCATCAATTGCAGTTATTCTTTCAAAGCAGCATCTGAATGAGAATTCCTTGAGTTGTTCATATTCAGTGACTCAATATAGCTCCAAGTTACCTGCCAGGAAAATTTTTGTATATCTCCACCAAAGTTGATATTTATGTAGTTTATCTATAGATTTCTGATGTTTTAAACTTGAAAATAATACAATTTTCCATTATTATACTAGTTTACGGTGCTGTAAAAATTCACTACTCTCAGCTGGCCAACTAGGCTCCACCCCCCCCCCCCCCCAATGGTTACATTTTTGAAGTTCAACATTTAACACTATTTTCTTCCGTTTAAGAAAACAAGCCTGTGGCTTATATTAATACTTAAATTACAAATGACAGAATTACTTACAAAATTCTATATGGCTAAGCTGACAGCCTTCACATATCTTCACAGTGACATCAAGCATATATAAAGTACAGTTGTGTACTCTTACCATAAATGTAGATATTCGAGTGTGTTCACTGTTGCAGTCATGGCTGTTGGGTTCTTCCTGCCAGCAGCAGCCCTCGATCAGCCAGAATGCCAAAGTCTGGATTGGGCGTCAGCTGAGGTCACTTTTATCCTGACGTCAATGCGCCAGGAAGTATAAAGACCTCAGCCAACGCCATTACCCCAGTTTTTCTTGCCCCAGATGACAGGTGCCCAAAACCTCAGCAGCCAAAATACCTCATAACAGACTATACTCAAAGAAAAAAACAAAAGAGGGGGAAGGAAGGAGGGTAACTCAGACTGCAACAGTGAACACACTCGAACATCTACATTTATGGTAAGAGTACACAACTGTACTATGTCCTTCGTGGTTCACTGTTGCGGTCATGACTGCAGGGTTGAGTCCCAAAGCTAAGAAAGGGTGGCTGGAGGAGAAACAGAAGGAGCGGCCATAAAACCTTGCAAAACTGCAGAAGGAAAACCGGCCCTAGATTTAGAACAGAGAGGGAGGTTGTAATGCTTAGAAAAAGTTTGTACAGAAATCCAAGTAGCAGCCTCTAAAATATCCTTGGTAGGAACCCCACAAAGAAAGGCTGCTGAAGTAACAGTAGCCCGGGTAGAATGAGTCCAAATATTAACAGGAACTGTATTGCCATGAAAAGAGTAACAGAACTTGATGCAGTGGGCAATCTACTTAGAAATAGTTTGCTTAGTGATTGCTTTCCCTAGAACAGTAGGAGCATAAGCGACAAACAATTGGTGAGATTTCCTGAATATCTTGGTCCTGTCCAGGTAAAAACAAAGCTGCCTGTGCACGTCCAAAGAGTGCAAAAGACTTTCTTCCTCACTTTGAGGATTAGGATAAAAAGTAGGCAAATGAATAGCCTGATTCAAGGCCACTGCCAAAACCACCTTAGGCATAAAGGTGGGGTTAGTCCTTAGGGAAACCCTGTCCTGATGAAAAATAATGAAGGGTTCCACAGCCATGAGGGCTTGCAATTCAAAAATTCTTCTAGCAGAGGTTATAGTTAAAAGACAAGCAGTTTTCCAAGACAAAATTTTTAAATCCATGGAAGCTGCAGGTTCAAAAGGAGACAAGGTTAATTTTTCCAAAACATAGTTAAGATCCCAAGTGGGAACAGGTGCTCTTATAGGGGGCCGAACATTCTTAGCCCCTCTAAGAATTTTTTTAAGCAATGGATGAGAAAAAATCAGAGGATCCGTACTGTAATGTGCAGAAATAGCAGAAGCATGAAGCTTAATAGAGGAAAAACATAGGCCCGTATGTAACAACTCTGCCAGATACTTTAAAATCAGAGGAATGTCCGGAACAGTAGAATCACCACCTTGGACTTGATTCCAGGAGCAAAATCTTTCCCATTTACCTGCATAAGATTTCCTAGTGCAGGGCCGTCTAGCTTCAAGGATTACATCCATTACCTGTTTGGAAAGAGTAGAGGTGTTTACAGACCCTGGATCTGCCAGGCAGCTAGATTCAGAGTTTTGACATGGCTGTGCAGGATCCGGCTGTCCTGTTGAGACAGTAGATGAGGGATTTGAGGCAGAATCCAGGGAGGCTCCTGAACTAGGTTCATCAGAGTGGAATACCAGAATTGTGGAGGCCAATTGGGAGCCAGTAAAATTATTTATGGTCTGTCCTGTTTTATCTTCAGAAGTACCCGAGATAGAAGAGGAAAAGGAGGAAAAGCATATACTGAGAGGTGTTTCCAACTAAATGAGAGGGCATCCACTTGCCATGCTAGTTTGTGGTAGGTCCTGGTGCAGAATGTTGGAAGTTGATAATTCTGAGGGGATGCAAAAAGATCTATGTCCGGACATCCCCAAGCCTGTACTATCATCCTGAATATCCGAACATCCAACATCCATTCGTGTGGATCCGAAAGTGTCCTGCTCAATGTGTCTGCCAGAGTGTTGTCTTTCCCTGGCAGGAATTGTGCCTGTAAGTGGACTCTGCAGGTCAGTGCAGTGTACCACAGAGCCATGGCTAACCTGCACAGGGGGTACGACGAGAGCCCCCCTGCTTGTTTATATACCACATCACTGTGGTGTTGTCTGTCTTTATCAACAATTGCCCTGGTAGAAGAAAGTCCCTGAAGGCTATCTGAGCATTCTGAATGGCGAGCATCTCCTTCAAATTTATGTGCAGGTGAATTTGCTCCTTTGTCCAAACACCATGAAGACATCTCCCGTGCATGTGGGCTCCCCAGGCATAATCTAAAGCATCCGTTGTCAGAACTTGGTTGGTTGGTGGAGGACAAAAAGGCCTCCCCTTGTTCTGGAGACAGGCTTCGGCCCACCAAAGAAACTTTTGCTGTAGACAAGGCAAAATCGTGATCACTGTTTCCAAACTGTAATCTATGCTTTTTGTCAGGAGGGAATTGAGAACCCCTGATCATAGATAACAAATCTTCAGCCATCCTAAGCATCTGCCTTTGAGGCCTAGGACCCTGATCAAAGGGTGTCTGTGCTTGCCATTTCTTTTTAGCTGGAGCCTTAGTCATTGTCTTAGAATGCAAAACTGAATCCATATATACATGAAGCTG
>NC_056740.1:270778038-270795538 GCF_019279795.1 Protopterus annectens
TTTATTTTACATGTTGTAGATATAATTGCACAGTTACCTGCTGTTAGATACCTTACTTAAATGTATTCTTATGTGTATGGCATTATAGTGATGTATTTCTCTACCAGAGTCCCATTTACACTCCTGTTTTTCTTTTAATCTTATAGCTGATTTGCACGATGTGGCAAGATGCTCAGCATCACTTAAAGATGTTTAATGATGGGAACATGACTAGTACTATATTTTGCTTAAAACACCTGTGTTAATAAACTAGCTGTGTGGTTTAGTGGATTGCTGCAAAGTTCTACAGGTGCAATGGTCCTGGGATAAAAATAGGGTCACAGGTGTAATTTTTGACCAAGATTAGTATTTTTTCAAATAGCTATATCAGTATACCACCAGATAGTTCAGCTTAGTGATGCTGCGTGTCGAGCAGCATTGCACAAAAAAATCTTTAAGGAAAAGAAAAATGGGGAGATAGGACAGTGATGAAAAACATAGTGAAAGGCAGGTAGGCAGGAAGGGTGTAGAAAAGACCTATAGCTATCCATTTCTTCAAAAGCAACAACTGCATACTTTAACATTTTTTTAGCTGAATTTTGACTGTCACCCCCAGACAGAGGGGTGATGACAGCATAAGTGTGTTGTCAAGCCAATTGGACCAAATTAAATGTGTCCAGTGGACACTTGTGCAAAATAGAGAGTTATAAATGGGACAATTTTTTTGGGTGGGTAGGTTCCCATTTTTTTTAATTTAAGAGTGGAATGTTGGGGATGGGGCATAGGTATGTGTGGGGGAGGTAAGTTGGGACGGTGAGGAAGCTTTTGCAGACAGACAAGACAGCAGACAGGGTCGGTGTGTGATAAAAGGGGGGGGTAAACACCTTGGTTGGAGGGGGGGTTGTGGAATCCCAGTCCCATGAACGTCAGACACGGTAGCAGTGTGATTCAAGTCCTCCCCCATGGGACTGTCAGCACTGAACCTTCACTGCTCCTGTGGAAGCAGTGGTCAATGCTGGCATCTGGGAAGAATGCCCCACCAAGATGGACAGCATGCTCTCCATCTGGTGTAGGTGTGCATCAACAGTGTGTGGGCAGCAGCCCAAACACCATGCCTGGCAGGTCATCACCGGTGACAAAAGCACCCCCTCCACTTCGACTCCAGAGGGGGGATGACTCCCAGCCTGTGGGGTGGAACTACCCAATCGAGCAGGTAGTGCAGGGGCAACAGAGAGGGCACCACCAGGTGCGACCCAGATTTGCTGGGCTCTGGTGCCTCGGCTGGGGAGCCGAGGTAGGTCAGGAACTGGCCTACCTTGTTGTACTGTGGTAAATTAAATATAAACATAATGAAAAATAAACATAACCAAACAAATTTAATTAATAACATAAGCGAAAACAATGAGTAATGGAAAGAAATTGAAAATAATATAATAAGGGACAACAATAAACATAAATGAAAGTTTTTTAACAGCAAAGCAATATTAAATTATACATAAGGACTACATAAGAGGTAATTACAAATAATATGATTATATTAAATTATAATAATAAATATAATTAATAAATAAAAGAAGAGACCAGGTGGGGTGAGAGAGAAAACAAGAACATTAGTAACTTCACAGATAATATAACTGCACAGGCTACTACTACATACTTCTAGATATGTTAGAATTCACTTGTGAGAACACTGACTGCTTATATTGTATATATAATGTTGGCTGTACATAGCTTTCAACCTGTTAGCATGGGACATTATGGGCCATACAAAATGGTGGTACAAAGGCACATCAACAGGGAACATTTTTACAGAGTATGCTCATACAATAGCAGCAAGGTGTTCTGATAACAGATTTGCCATTAAATTGCATTCCAGGTAAGGTCATATATCTGATAATCAAGGACCAGACATATGGGGCAGTAGTCATTACATTCTGCAAATATCATGACAGTTGAAAGGTATGTTCATGTACACTGATTAGACTAGACAGCTGGACATTTCTATGTTGGCTGCCATGGGATTAGAGCCCACAAGCAGTGACTACAGGAAGACTGCATGTTTTATTTTAAACAATACATTTTCAGACCACCATCCCCTTTAAAAATTTATTTATTCATGTTGTGTGAAATTGTACATTTACTCACATGCATAGCCATGTCTACTGTCAGACTAGATCCCACAAACAGTGACTACAGGAATATTGAGCACTTTAGCTGAAAAAAGTAATTATCAAAGCACCACCTCCTTTTATACTTTATTGGTTACTATCCCTTCAGATCTGGCATTTAGACACATGGATAGTTGTGTAGGACTTCTGTTAACTTACCCATATATCCTGTTCATTTACTGAGTGCATCCCACAACATATTTCAGACAAAATGAGCAGAACATAAGCTTGACCCTTAATCTGGGTATTGCACTGCATTAATTTCTGACACCTGTTAGCACATTATTTAGTACTTTACATTTAACAATTGACTGGTATGGGATTAGAACACACAAGCCTTGACTACAGGAATACTGTACATTTTATTTGAAAACATTAAATTATCAGAGAAACATCTCCTTTTACACTTTATTGATGTATGTTGTTTCAAATCTTGATTTACATACATGCATGCCTGTGTAGGAGCTGCATTACCTTACACATTTGTGCAGAGTGTGCTGCATTCTAAAGACATGCTTCTGGAGCATTTCTCCCTGGGCCTCCACTGAAAACAGGATCTGTGGAACCTAGTCAGACTTTCCCGGTCAACAAATGTTAAATAAATAAATAAAAATACATTTACCCTATTCATTTATTAACTGCAACCTACAGCATGTATCAGACAAAATGAGCAGAACACAAACTTGTCCGCTAATCTGGCTACTGCACTGCAGTTATGTATGACATATGTTTGCACATTATTTAATACTTCACATTTATAATTTGTCTGTTGTCGGATTAGAACCCACAAGCTGTGACTACAGCAATACTGAACACTTTATTTGAAAGCATTTAAAGTACAACCTCCTTTTAAACTTTATTGATTAATGTTGCTTCAAATCTGACATTTACACACATGGATACTTGTCTAGGATTTCTGTTAAGTTACCCATACACCCTGATCATTTGTTGAGTGCAACCGACAGCATATTTCAGACAATGAGCAGAGCAGAATAATGACTCTAAATCTGGGTAGACCACAACATTAACTGATGGTTGGAAGCTATGCTACACAGTACTGCATGCTTACTTGCTTTAACTTCCTTTACCATTTCAGATATGCAATGACACATTAATAAAGATGTAGGATGTCCCAGGTATTTCATACCTGACTGTTAAGACTGCAAAATCTATATTTACTTTATTGTATTATTAAGTTATGCATTAAGTTATTACTTTGATGATTTTCTTACTTACCACATGCTTGCCTCATCTGCCCAAATCCCCAGCATGGGACTGTAAGTTGTGAGCCCACTGTTCTGCAGCTGTGGAAAGAGAAACAAACCATTATACATACCAGTTTTGTACAGATTCAGCTTGTAAATTTATAAATTACTAGAAAAAGTACTTTTATATATGTGGGGTGTGCCCATCCCTAGTTTCTTGTACCCAGGTTTCCAAGGTTCTCCTCTTCCTACGTTTCCGGTCATCATAGTGGTGACATCACTGCTCACCAGTGTGAGGGATACCAGTCACACTGCTTAGGTCCCTGGCCAAATGATCCCATGCATCAGATTTACACTCTGAGCCCTCACAGTTGCCCTGCAGCAGCCAGGGTCCATATCGCTCTATCAGAAGTCCAATAAAAACTTTAGACTTCTGCACACCCCACTTTTGTGCTCTAAAATGCACTCCCTCTCCAAATCCAGCAGCCATTACCACAGTCAAGATCAGGCTGTAAGGAATGATGTGAAATTCCAGCCTATTGGCCTTTAATTCCTGCCCTTGCATATCATACTGTAACTTTCAAAAAAGTGTTGCATCACTTAGCATTGCACAAACCCACACAGTCCATATTTAAACAAAGCTTAGCAACGTGCAAACTCAAAAAAAATGTTGTCCATGTTTAAGCTCAGCTTAACATTGCACAGCTTTTCTAACTGTTTCTAAATGTAACAATTATTTAATTTAAGGTTAACCAATGGTTCAGTCACCTGACACAGTTTCACAGCCCTATATATAAAAAGTATTACTAGCCAGGACTCGAACCAAGGATCTACTATATTGAAGATCATGACTCAACCCATCTAGCCAATGGGATAGTGAAGGGAGCTGGAATATCTTCAAATATACTGCAAAGGTGCCTATAAGCATAGCACAGCTTTGCTGTGCAGGTTTGCGTGTTGCTAAGCACTGCAGATCTACAACAACTGAATACACTCAGTTTTTATTTTTAGCTGTCTAGTTGATGTCTACTACTGAAGTATGCCTTACTATGCCTAGCTAAGCAATGTACTACATCATGCAAACAAGCGCAAAAAGAAAAAAAATAATATTGAATGAATCTGGTTTCTATTTTTACATGTCTAGCGGATGTCGACTGTTACATATGTCACGCTATGGCTAGCAAAGCAACACACCGCATCGTACAAACAAGCACAAAAAGAAAAAAAAAACAAAACAAAAAAAATTATTAACACTGAATGCATTTGGTGTCTATCTTTAGATGTCTAGCAGATGTCCTTTTATATATGTGAGTAAAGCTAAATATAGCTAAGCAACATGCCACACTGCACAAACAAGCACATAAATATAAAAAACAAAAAAAATTAAACTGCAATTTAATGAAAGAGAATGTCTGGTATAACTTTTGGCCAAGCTGGATGGGTTGAATGGTGTGTGGCTGTGCTGTAAGTCTTACACAGATTCAATATCAGTGTTGCTCTGACCTCCCTTAGGAGTGCGCCATAATTAATATATATGGCACTATGCAGAGGGGGACTACAGCTGTGCACACAGATACATACTGTGCAGGCTCTACATGGAGCCTACAAAGACTTTATTGAATCCTGGGGCATGTGTAGATTCTAAAATTTATTCTCAGACACAACAGATTATAGATATATTTTATGCAAAATAGTTTGGCTCCACAAAGGGGGTGTTAAGTTGTCCTAGTGACATCCAAGTAACCTCAAATACTGAAATCAAATTAGATTATATTGAAAAAAACTACACAAACTGTATCCAAACAAAGCATAGGGATAAACAGAATTAGTAATAATAACCTGAGAACACTTCAGCAAGAACTTACAGTACCATTATATCTATTATTTACTAAGCTGTATAAATATGGGGAGATTCCTAAAGATTGGAGACATGTGCTTATTAAATGTGTCTTTAAGGGAAAGGGGAGTAGCACAAATATAGAGTCATATAGACCCTTAAGTCTACTTTCACGTTGTGGAAAAATAATGGAGAAGGTAATATTGGATAGGTTACTGTCAAAATAGGAAAGGTTGGGACTTGAAACTATATATCAGCATGGATATGTTAAAAATAGATCTATTACCACCTATAATATGTTCTATAGCAATATAATAACAGCTGTGAATGAAATTTGTGCTGTGATGTAACTTAAACAGATTTAACTTCAGGATTTGACAGGGTCATACTCAAAACACAGATCAATAAATTAGAACAACAAGGTGTTGATGTACTCTTGATAAGGTGGGTAGCTCCACAGCTTACTAATAGGACATAGCAAGTATCATACACCAATTAGACAGGTGAAATTCTTGATTGCAGTTAGGATGTCTCATAGTTGTCTGTCCTAGGCCCATACTTGCTTAGAGTGCATCTTTCAGCAATATTTTTTTCATCTAAGGTGTTCTACAGTCTGTATGCAGATGACTTGAAATTGTGCAGTCTGATTACATGTGTAACAGATAGGGCATTTCTACAAAAGGACTTGACTAAATTGACCATTTGGACATAGTAGAACAATAATCTGATAAATACATTGAAAACTAAGCATATGACATTTGGGAGGCATAAATTGTAAGCTGAATATTTAAGACAGCACACTTTGATTGAAATTGTAGATTTATTTAAGGACCTGGGTATATGAGTAGATCCAGCTCTGAGTTTTTCTAATCCTATCAACCAATTAGTTAATGACAGTTATAGAACTATAGATTGTATAAAAATATTTATAAAGTCTAGGAAATCAGAAATTATGAAGTCATTGTTAATTATATCAAACCCACACTTGAATATGTAATGACAATATGGAAACATTATAAGAAAACAAGCATGAGTAAACTGGAAAGTGTACAGCAGAAATAAACCAAGACCATCCATGGATGTAAAAATGTAAGTTATTATGAAAGACTAAAATATCTGAACTTATACAGTGTCTCATATAGATATTTAAGAGATCTTATTCCGCTATACGGGGTATTTAGAAACAAATACCTCTGGGAATGTTTAGAGTTCTACAGGAAGGAGAAGTGCACTAATTGTTTCTCTGAGAGAGCAGCTGATGCATGGAACAGACAAGCACTAGTTAAGATATGTTTAAAAACAGCCTGGACACTCATTATGGGAACAACTGTTTTGGTATATTGGCAGGCAAGAAGGATATTAACGTCCCTGCATGAAATATTTGTATGCATGTTTGTATCATGTAAATGTAATTGCTTAATACATGTATACTGCATTAATGTGAGCAATATGACATGTGTAGCCTATTGCCACCTATGACCTGATACCTGTGGCGTACAGTCAATTGTATATCAGGTACACATGAGAGCAATATGCTATGTCTGTACAATTGTGCTTATAAAAGACATTTTGTGAAAATGCTAACACCACAGTGGTGTTACATAATTGGATCTCACAAGCAATACTTATGGTCCTGAAGGTCCACGCTGATGGGGTCAAACATCACAAATAATCTCATGTGCAAACTCCTGGAAGGAGTCGCATATCACCCGTGCCATGTCCTGAAAAAAATATCCCATCAAGTCCCTCATCTGCATCTGAAGGATGTAAATTATCACCTCTTGGATCTGATCCCATAAATTGCCTCCCTATCATGGTGGTGGACATCTCCAATGGCAAGCAGGAACGAAGGCATATGCAGGTCTGGATGCCTTCATTGTCATCATCAGGTCTGTCATCCTCAAGGTCAATTGGCAGGGGTCTGGCACATCGTCGTCTCTGTCATCAAACTGGCAAGCTGCCATGAGTCCCAAGCTTTGTGAAAAATAAAATATACAAAATCTGTGTTCACCTAAATGCAGGAATACATAATATACACAAAACATTCAGAGCTTCACTGTGCCTGGTTTGGGTACATATGACCACAAGATCCTTGGATTGCATCTGAAGCCATCCATGGACTTGCAAAGCTGATATAAGTATATTTTTGCACTTGCTCTATCTCAGTGCTGTTTAACAGTTCTCTGCTGTGTTTATTGATTTTTTGAATTTATTACTATTTTACTATTTTTTAACCTGCACTTGTTAAAGGAATCCCATCTGTTTGTTACTGTACTGCACTTAAGTCATTTTAATAGTATCCTAATAATTCCTCATCTTCTCTGATAATACAAAAGCTATTCTGAGTTTGCCAAAGTTCTCCTGAGTTTACCAAAACATCTAAGTTTTGCAAAGTTTTCCTGTCTTTGTAAAAGTTTTCCTACATTTGCACAATTTTTTTTGTATTTGGGAACATTTTTCAGGGTTTGTGAACTTACTTCCAAGGATTTCTGCATTTTAGCATTTGTTTCTGCACCTGAGATAAAACAAGTTCATTTTACATTAAGAGGATTTTATTCTGCACTTTGGTGGGAGCAGAGGGCTGATTCAACCTAGCCAAGCTGAGACCTGTCAGTGGAAGGCTTATCGTGTCTTTACCTGACTGGCCTGAAGACTTAACTGTGTAAAATTCTTTCATTGTGGTGGTATAAAAGTTTGATATTTTTACATCATAAAAATGCAGTTACCTGTGCATTACACGTACATAAACCTCTTCCATTTACAATCTTCTATATGAAATACTCTTCATAGTCACCCATGTAATCTCTGTTTCTGGTCTGGTGGATATGGGCATCCTGAGCCAGTACATTAACTGCCTCATGTTCACCAACAACTACTTAATTTTAGAACAGACAAACACAGTTTGTAAGAGATGTAGATATATGTCATCTGTGGCAAAGCTCTCACATGCATACATGAAAAATGCAAACCAGGTTGTCAGCATTACACCCAAAAATTTCACTACCAGCCCTAAGGAACAAACACATAGACCCACATACTGTATATGAAGGAACTTACATGTAATCTAGACAAATCTCCAAGCCGCCTAAAATCATTTCTCAGTGGCTCAGTGCACACTCAAAAAATGCAGTTCCTCACACAACACATAACTCTGAAAATCATAGTAACCCCACTTCCAAGCCCATAAGACAACACACCACACAGCCAAGCATTATAGCTATTGGGGATTCCATTGGAAGACATACTGATGTTCCCCTTACCTGAATACCACTGTGAGCTATCTGTCTGGAGCTAAGACTCACCAGATCATGCATGCATTTATGTCTTTAAGTCACAAGTAGCAGTATGGTATGGTCATTGTCCATGTAGGCATAAATAAAAAAGATGTACCTCATGGGACTATATTAAGAAAGATATGATGAAGCTCTCTGAATATGTGTCCCAGGCATGTTTTAATCTAGCCTTAGGTACTGTCCTACCTTCACCAGTGGTGATGATGTCAGAATACTAGCAAAAAAAAAAAAAAATGATGACTTCAACACTTTGTTTAGTTTCTGCTATCACAACAAAGGGATCCAATATCTGTCATTCTGGGGAGACATAATTGATAAACCACGATGCTTTGCAAGAGATGGTTTGCACTTAGTACCACTTGGCTTCCAGACACTGACAAAATCTTTATCTAAAAGCCTCAAATATAACAAAATTCGGACCACCAAAATGCAACTCTGTTCAATGTTAAGAGTTTAAATTAAAAAACACACTTCCTGCACACACTTGTCACCCTAGAGAATGCAGTCAAATGTGTACTCACAGAAACATGGTTCAGAGCCATGGAGAGCACATTGGCTAGCAAGGCTACAATGCCTTTTATACATTTTGATCCCACTCAGCTCAGGATAAAACAAAGAGAGATGGTATCTCACTGTTCACAAAGGATAAGTACACCACTAGACTGTTCCAACAACATGATTGCTTCAGCTGCTCCATGCCCAATTAACTATAGGTATGCCCCCCTGTCATATCCCTGGTAACAACAGATCCCCTAATATGAGACTGAAAAAAAACATAGCTCCTACCTAAACCTACTGGAATTTCTTAACATTCGGCCTAACACCATACTGATGGGTGCTTCAACTACCCCTCCATAAACTGGGAGACATATACAACCCATAATTCACTTGCTCAGAGGTTTTTGGACTTTGTCAATGCAAACACCTTGGAGGAATTAGTTAGCTCCCCAACTAGAGGTACAAATATCCTAGATCTAGTACTCACAAAACATGAAGGGGATGCTGATCTCTCCCATTCATTAACTCCTGCCTGGTAAAATATGATCAGAAAATGATCTCCTTTGGTTATAAAACTAACATAGACCCCCATCAAACTCCAAAACTGTTAAGAACTTTGCTAAGATCAGTTTGCTCAAACTAAGTGACAGCTTATTAAACTTCCATGCCCCTCCAAATCTGAACACAAAAGCACTGTACAATCACATTCATAGCTGCATAGAGGACTCAGTACCTGTCTGAGTCAAACCTATGATTACTGTTAAAAATAAACTACCCTGGTAGACCCATAGCATAAATTGGCTGGTAAACAGAAGAAAAAAATCTTATCCAAAGTCAAGAAGAAACAGACAAAACAGTGCAAAAAGACACTCACCAGCCTAAACAAACAAATCTTCCGAAGCAAACTGTGAGGCAAAGATAGCCCACCAGGAGAAAATTAACCATAAGGCTTTTTTTATTTATGTTCATAACCTCAGGGGAAATGCTCAGCAATGTGTCGAGTTAATCATGAACAGCAACTCTTACATCCAGCCCGAAACTATAACAAATCTGTTGGCTGATAATTTCAGTTCACCACCCCCCCATCACCTCCTATCACACTCAAAGAAATACCCACAACTATGCCCTACCAGTCAATATGAGGGAACAGGTGCTTACTGTGCTCATTAAAGCCAAAACACAGCCCCCATGGGCCTCAACAACATTCTAGGATGCTTCTTAAATAGCTTAAAACAAAATCTATCAAGGCCACTAGAAACATTCTTTAACTACAACCTCTATATGGGCTTTGCCCTAGAGGAATGGAGAACTGCAACAATTGTCCCTTTGCACAAGGGGGGCATCAACTGATGCAGGGAACTACAGACGCATAAGCTTAACCAGTCTTATCTGCAAGGCCATGGAGAGAATTATCATGGACCTGATCAATAATGACATAGGAAATCTCCAAACACTAGACCAGACCCAATTTGGGTTTCTCAAAGGGAGGTTATACCTGTTCAGTCTGGTGGACTTCTTCGAGAAAGTCACCAGGTCAAGGATGAGGATCAAATGGTATACATCTATTATCTAGACCTGACCAAAGTTTTCAACGCAATCTCCCACTTGAGTATCATAGATAAACTTACTGCATTAAGCACAAACCCTTACATCATCGAGTGGATAGCAAACTGGCAAACAGAAAGGACACTTGTTGCCCAGATAGGTGAATCCACTTCCGATAAGAAATCTGTTACTAGGGATGTCCACAAGGCTCAGTGTTGGGACCCCAACTGTTTGATATAAAATTCTCTGAAGTGAAGGCCAATGTTGGAAACCTTTGGCTGGCAAGTTCACTGATAATTGTCAGCTGGGAGCAATCATCCAATCAGTCAAATCAATCACGGATTTAAGTGAAACACAGCTTGAACAAAAGCACAACAAAAGAAAAATGAACTAGGTAGCATAGCAATTTAATCACAAAGAACAAAGCTTTCAGGTTAAAGACCCTTCATCAGTATTAACTGAATGTCCTACTACAAACAATTTATACAAACCACAATTAAGTCACAGCCAATAAAATTCATCAATGTTTTGTTAAAGAAATACTACATTATTTTTTAAACCGTAAAAATCATTACATAGACCCTAATACATAGTAAAACAGTTACATAAAAAAATTAATGTAAACAATTCTATCTTTCTTTTAAAACAGGTTTCAGTGATATCATTTGATGTGATTGAAAATGGATACTTCTCCTATCTGCAGACAATTTACCTGGTTTAAATCAAATTATTGGCTGTGACTTAATTGTGGTTTGTATAAATTGTTTGTAGTAGGATATTGAGTTAATACTGATGAAGGGTCTTTAACCTGAAAGCTTTGTTCTTTGTGATTAAATTGCTACGCTACCCAGTTAGTTTTTCTTTAACAATCATCCAATCCCCAGATGATGTTGACATCCTACAAAAAGGCCTAAAAATGACAAACAACTGGTGGAAAAACCATGGTTTGAGACTAAATTATAAAAAAATGTGTAGCCATACCCTTCAGCGAATCAGACATCCCTGCAAATTATAATAATGAAGGCACACAAACTAAAAGTAGACCAAGTGGTGAGGGACCTAGGAATACTGATAGATAGTAAAATAAACATTAACCACCAGGTAGCTACAGTAGTGAGGAAATCCTTTTGTGTGGCTCAACTTATAAGTACAGGCATGGCATCAAGGTCAGAGGAAGTCACAGTGCCATTGTACTTGGCCCTCATCAGGCCCATAATCAAGTACAATGTTCCAGTCTGCATGTACCTAACCAGGCACTTACACCAACTGGAGTAGCCCCAGAGGTTTCTCACTAAAAAATGAAAAGCATAAATCACATCTCTTATGCAGAATGACTAAAGGCCCAGTCCCTTTACTCCTTCTCATATAATTTATTTAGAGGTGACTTATGCCTGACCTACAAGGCATTCTCTGTGCCAGCTCATATGAAAATGTTTCATACTCACAAGAAAAATTATACAAGGGTTACATGTTCCATGGATCTGAACCTCATTTTTGAATCTAACAGAGCTTGCTAGAGAGACAGATTCATATCCCAAGGGCTACCTTATCTATAGAATAAACTTCCCATTTTCAGAAAACAAAACCTGCCCCTCACTGTCTTCAAAAATAATTTGAGTATGTGGATGGGAAACTGTAAATTCACTCCTGGGGTACTGCCCATGTACCTTATGGCTGGAGGTAGTCTGTAAAATTACTCAGAGCTATAACACCCAAAGACCCACTACCCCAGTACTACCCCCATCCATATCTGGGGAATTAAGATATAATATTGTTATATCGTGGGTATTATTGGTTAGGCTTGTAAAGGCTGTTATATCATGGGTATTATTGACTAGACTTGTAAAGGGTCTTGTGCCATTAGCCTAGGAGTCCCCTATGAACCTATGATCTGTGGGTTGAAATGGTTCATCATGTCACATTACAGTAATGAATGACCCACAAGAGGGGAAAACATACTGGACCTGATAATCACCAACATGGGGACTCTATGCTTCAGACCAGAAGTGTATCCCTCACTGGTAAGATCAGACCATAAACTAATTTCACTAGATATTCACATCCCAACCCCAGCCCCTGCCCAGAAAACCACAGTGAAAAACTTCTCTAAAGCAAATTTCACACTCCTCAAAACCGAGGTGAAATCCTTCAAAGCCCCCGGGCCTGTGGAAAATACGGCCCAGACCGCAGAATCCTTTATAAATGCATTCTATGAACACCTTCAGGAAGGCATGGATCATGCAATCCCAAATAAAACCAAGACCCAATCCTCCAAGGTTAGGCGTCCTGTCTGGTGGACCCCAGCCATAAACAAACTATACAATAGAAGGAGGAAGCTACTACATGATAGAGCAAAATCCCAAAAAGGGAAGGCATCTCTGATCAGTATTAGCAAAAAACTATGGGCACTCATAAAATCGTCTAAGGCCAGCTTCGAGAGAAAAATTGCACAGGACACTAAGGATAATCACAAGGCTTTCTTTAGTTATGTTAGAAACCTGGGTGGGAATTCCCAGATATGCTCAGAATTAGTCCAAAATGACAAAAAATACACTGAACCCACAGACATTGCCAACATCCTAGCTGACAGGTTCAGCGCAAACCCCCCCCCTTCCCCACCAAAAGGGCAAATATCTATCCCAGCAGAGTGCTTCCCCCCTGACATCTCAGATGCTCAGGTAAGAGCCGCCCTCTCCAAAGCAAAAAACACAGCATCAATGGGACCAGATGGTGTCCCAGGCTGCATCCTACATGAACTCCAAGAAGAACTAAACCCAAACATAAAACTACTGTTCAATCTCAGCCTTACTACAGGATACGTACTCAAAGAGTGGCGTACAGCAACAGTGGTCCCTCTCCACAAAGGTGGTGCCTCAATGGATCCCGGAAACTATTGCCCCATAAGCCTGACTAGCTTGGTCTGCAAAGCTATGGAAAGGATCATCATGGACCTCATAAATAAAGATATTGGGGACCTACAGACACTGGATCCTACCCAGTTCGGCTTTGTTAAGGGCAGATCCTGCCTCTTAAACCTGGTCGATTTCTTTGAAACAGTCACCAAGGCCATTGACGAGGGGAAGGTGGTCCACACAGCCTACCTGGACCTTGCAAAAGCCTTCAATACAATACCCCACTCTGGCATTATAGATAAGCTCACCAGCTTAAATATAAACCTCTATGTCACTAGATGGGCTGCAAACTGGCTCAAGGACAGAACCCACATGGTTAGAATTGCTGGAGCCATGTCAGACTTCAAACCAGTTAGAAGTGGCGTCCCACAAGGCTCAGTCCTGGGACCTCTCTTGTTCGGTATATATTTCTCGGAGGTACAGGCTAACACGGAAGGACTGTGGCTGACTAAGTTCTCAGATGACTGCAAACTGGGCGCCATAATCAACTCTCCAGCCGACACAAGCATCCTACAAAAGGGCCTCATAAAAACAGACAACTGTTGCCAGAGCCATGGCCTCAAGTTAAACGTCAAAAAGTGTATAGTCATCCCCTTTGGCAAAAACAAAGTGCCCACAAATTACCACATAGGTGGTAATCCATTAAGTACGGAAGAAGTAATTAGGGACCTGGGTACCCAAGTTGATAGCAATCTCTCATTTGACAACCATGTGGCCAAAGTGGTTAGAAAAACATTTTATATAGCCCACCTATTCATGAAGGGATTCACATCTAGATCAGGGGAGGTCATCGTGCCTCTTTACTCATCCCTCATCAGGCCAATAATTGAGTACAATGCCCCTTTTGGGATGTACCTTACCAGACACCTGCAGCAATTGGAAAGACCCCAAAAGTATCTCACCAAGAGGATCAAAGGGCTCAAAAGATGCCATACGCTGCCCAGTTAAAGAAACTCCAGCTCTACTCAGTGGCATACCGCTTGCTCAGAGGCGATCTGTGCCTGACGTATAAAGCCATGTCCAACTCGGAATTAATGGACATGCTGCACCTCAGAAAATCCAAATCCCATCGAGTTACGCACTCGAGAGACTTGAACCTCAGCACTGAAATAAATAGGACATGCTAGAGGGACAGAATCATAACCCAGAGGCTCCCTTCACTCTGGAATAAAATCCCAGTCCAGGTTAGGCAGAGTCCCTCATTGACTCTCTTCAAGAGGAATCTTGGTGAGTGGATGGGAGATTGTAGGTTTACCCCGGGTATCACTTCTGTGTCACTGTTAGACAGAGGCAGAGTATACTAACCTCGAAAAAGGGCATAGCAAAATTCATTTAAAATGGGTGGCGAAAGCCAAACACATTCTGGCTAGGCTTATAAATGCCCTAGGGCAGATAGCCTAGTATGAACCTATGAACCTATGAACCTATTTGCAACTGTAACATCATATGTAATGAAAGACGTTTCATTACCTAATGTAGAAAATGTTGTCTATCATACATTCATGTTTTATACATATCTGTTATAAAACATTATGCGGTGGCCACTTGGATACTGTGAAAGACATATGTTATGCCATTAAAATGACAAAAAAATGACACTAACTGTGACATGTTTACTGAAGGTATATTGCAATACAATTTAAGTGTCATTTCAATATATTTGTCAAACAATACGGCCCATAATAGTTTCATAGGTGTGTACTATGTTAATGACCACTAGGACCTTTTTAAGCCTAGTCCAGTGTCCAAAATCACTGACAAGTTCTGGTACTCTAGATAAGTGTAAGTAGGGGCTTGGGATATTAAACATTTATAAGCTGGTGTCTGGGAGATGAAACATTTATGAGCACGGGCCTGGGAGATGAAACATTTACAGGCTGCCTATCCATAACAGACATAGGTGCCAAACTGAGGATGAATTTCCTATTTCCCATCAAATTGTCCAAGTTACACTTGAAATGGGTTAGGGAGGAGCTATCCTTGACATGGATGGGAAGCTTGTTGCAGAAAAGGGGTTGTCTCTTGGATGCATACCTGTTTCTCCAGCAGGTCCTCTGTATATCAAAGGCAAGGTTTAATTCTTTAGAGTCAGTTATTCTGGTGCTATATGTTTTGTGGATATGCAGGAGGTCCATCAGGGTGGGGTCTGATAATGCCTTACATACCTAGCATAAATATCCCCTTAACAGCCTGTAGGAGACAGAATACAGGGAGGGCTTTGAGGTGGCCTGTATAAGACATGCTACTTATGCCATGTATTTTTTTTTTTACTGAGGAACCTCTGTTAAAATTCCAGTTGTTGGATGTGCCTGGTAGGTATATACCAAAGGAAGCATTGCAATCAATGACAGGTTTGATGAATGCTGAATAGACCAACATTTCATACTTTTGTTTATAAGTTGCACAACAGAACGATTTCTTCACTACTGTAGACACAGGATGGTCAAAGATTAGATCACTGTCTATGTGTCTTTATACTTTGTAGAATATAAATTACTGAGGGTAGCAGGTGTATGATCAGGATCATGCAAAATTCCCGATGTCCTATTATCAAAGTGTGTTGATGATATCAATAGAAGGCTATATATAGGACAGTATGTCCATCATAGTGTCCTTACTTTGCTCCAGTGTATCACATGTCACATAATACACAGTTCGAGAAAGTACTGTTATTACTTGTTCAAGTATGAAACAGCCATCAGTATGCCTAAAAACTAAGCATGTACAAAACCAGAAAGCATATGTATATATATATATATATATATATATCTATATATATATATATATATATATATATATATATACATATGTATATATATATATATATATATATATATATATATATATATATATATATATATATATACATACACATGTATATGTGGGTCTAGTTTTTTGACCAACTCCCATTTGCCCGACACTCATTTGCCTGAGACCAAATGACTGAATTCACATTTGCCTGACACTTCAATTGCCTGACACCTCATTTGACTGACAAGTATTATTAGCAAGAAAATGGAATATGCCCCCTTCCCCACTGTAGTGCGACCCTGGAGTTAGAATATATAGTTGGGGGGTGCGGGGGGCGAAGCGCCCCACTTCATTTCATATGATATTGTTAACTTTTGATGTAATATTGCTTAGTAAAAGAAAAGTAAGTGGGGGCACCTTACACCCCCTTTAATGGGGGCTGTGCCCCCACCCCCCTAACTATATATTCTAACTCCAGGGTTGCACTACAGTGGGGAAGGGGGCATATTCCATTTTCTTGCTAATAATACTTGTCAGTCAAATGAGGTGTCAGGCAAATGAAGTGTCAGGCAACTGACATTTCGGTCATTTGGTCTCAGGCAAATGAGTGTCGGGCAAATGGGAGTTGGTCAAAAGAAGTAGACCCATATATATATATATATATATATATATATATATATATATATATATATATATATATATATACAGATATATGGGTTCCTATTACCTTGTCGAAGTTCCGAAACTCTGAACACCATAAGGTAGAAACCTTATGTTCGAAGTTTCAGAACTTTGACAAGGTGAAAAAAAAAACAAAAAACATGGGCAACATTTGCAAGTAGAGGGGCAAGCCCCCCTCCACCCCAACACCCCTCTCTCTTTAAATATACCAACTCTGAGATTGCAATACATTGTGGCCTTTTCTGCAATGTATTGCGATCTTGGAGTTGGTATATTTAAAGAGCAGGGGGTGTGGGGGGGTGCAGGTCCAGTTAACTTGCTGTTAGGGTTTTTATTTATTTATTTTTCTGTGTTCGAATTCCTGGAACTTCGAACATATGAGTTTGATGTTCTCAGCTTCGAAATTTCAGGAATTCGACAAGGTGATAGGAACCCTACAGATATATATATATATATATATATATATATATATATATATATATATATATATATATATATATATATATATATATATATATATATATATATATATATATATATATATATATATATATATATATATATATATATATATATATATAGATATATATAGATATATATATATATATTACATATGTATATATGTATATAT
>NC_056740.1:270800538-270875538 GCF_019279795.1 Protopterus annectens
ATTGATTTTAACTGTGTGTTGCAGGAATATTAACTGAAATGGAAGTTAGTCAGTGTTTGCTGAATTTTGTTATTTGCTAGTAATTACAGGTGTGGGGGTAGCCACATTCTTTGATTTCCTGTCCTTGCCTATTTAAGTGGTACAGTGTGAAATATTTTCTGCTTAAAAACCTCAGCTTTGGCCGGTTAAGAACTTGCTGTATTCAACTGGACGTATAAGAGAATTTAACTACCTTTATCTGCACTTTTTTCAAACAAATACAGTATTTAAATTGATTTTAACTGTGTGTTGCAGGAATATTAACTGAACTGGAAGTTAGTCAGTGTTTGCTGAATTTTGTTATTTGCTAGTAATTACAGGTGTGGGAGTAGCCACATTCTTTGATTTCCTGTCCTTACCTATTTAAGTGGTACAGTGTGAAATATTTTCTGCTTAAAGACCTCAGCTTTGGCCGGCTAAGAACTTGCTGTATTCAACTGGACGTATAAGAAAATTTAAGTACCTTTACCTGCACTTTTTTTTAAAAAAAATACAGTATTTAAATTGATTTTAACTGTGTGTTGCAGGAATATTAACTGAACTGGAAGTTTTGACTCTGCTCTTCAGTTAGTCCCACCGATCCTCCCTGTTTTTGTTTTGGTGTTAATCTTAGTGGCCTTGAAACTGCCCGCCCCTCTTGTAAATTTGTGTTTGGATACTCCTTCTGGGCCCATCTCATTTGCTCACTCAACTGAGTGCAGTGAGATCATATTCTAATTTCAGCTACTCCTACTGTGTACAAAGAGAGCATCTGGGAAACAGAAAAAAAAAATTAAGCTTGTTTCCTGCCTTTCCTGTTAAGTGGTATAGACTATGTGTAGGCTTCTGAGCCACCAAGCCCTTCTGTGTTGGAGGGAAGCCTTCTAGCTTAGTTTTTTTTTCTTATAACTAGCCAGTTTTCTAGTTTCAGCACTCAAATCTGTTTCTTTGATCTCAGCACTTGTTCAGAAAAAAAAAATTAATCTGCTTTTACTGTACTTGTGTTTCTACCTACTTTATTTTACTTTTGCATCATCTTAAAAGTACTCAATTGTATTTATTACTGCTTGGTGCAACTCATTCTAAGCCTTTTGGTTTAAACACTTGGGCTTTGGACCAGTTGTTTTGCACTGAGAGGGTTTGTGGTCTGCACTGTAGTGGCAGAAAAGGTAGCTTACATCCTTCTAGGTTGGGAACTGCTGATTGAGGGCTCAGTGTCTGTTATTCTAAAAGTGTATTAATTCTGGTTTAAGCACTTGGGCTTTCAGGCCAGTTATTTTACATAAAGAGGGTTTGTGGTCTGCACTCTTGTGGGAGGAGAGCCTGGACTCTGCCCTTCTAAGCTGGGAATTTCTGGTTAAAGGCTTATAGTGCATGCATATCTGAACTGCTTCTTACTGAAGTTGGTGCGCCTTGTTTGCTGTGGCATAGACTGGATTCGGGCCTGCTGGATCTAGCTTTGTTTGTGTAACTTGAGCACTAATCCAGGCATTCTCTAAAGTATTCAATTGTATTTATTACTGCTTGGTAGTAACTTGATTAAAGTGTAGCTATCATTCTAAGTCTTTGGATTAAGCACTTGGGCTTCAGACCAGTTGTTTTACATTAGGAAGGTTTGTGACATGCACTGTGGTGGCAGGACAGGTAGCTTTCATCCTTCTAAGTTGGGAACTGCTGATTGAGAGCCCAGTGTCTGTTATTCTTAAAGTGTATTAGTTCTGGTTTAGGCACTTGGGCTTCAGGCCAGTTATTTTACATTAAAAGGTTCGTGGTCTGCACTCTTGTGGGAGAAGAGGCTGGACTCTGCCCTTCTGAGCTGGGAATTTCTGGTTAAAGGTTTATAGTGCCTGAATATTTGAACTGTATCTTACTGAAATTGGGACACCTTGTTTGCTGTAGCATAGACTAGATCCAGGCCTGCTGAATCTAGCTTTGTTTATATGCTTGTTGTTTGTTTGCTTGTTATTTCCCTGGAACGCTAATTCCACATAATACGCAGCTTCTCAGCGCTTCTGTGGATCACTAGTGATATCTGCATTGCTTACTGTACTTATTTCCTTGTTTCACTTGAAAGAAAGTTACTGTTTGCCATTTTTGCATTTAAGTTACCTGTAGCACATTGCACTTAAGTTACCTGGCACTTGCAACTGCAATTATATAAGTCAGCACTAAAAATTAAAAGCACTACACCCTCACTCCCCACTGGCCCTTGTTTTCAATTATTAAGGAATTCCCAATATTATTTTAGCATGTCCAAAGGTCAGTTTTCAATCTCCTCTCTGGTCCAGCTGGTGAATCTGGGAATCTTGAGGCAATGTTACAACTGCCTCATGTACACAGACAACCCTCTCCTCCTCCCAACAAATTCCAACACATGTGAGAGATGCAACCATATAGCCAAAATGGAGGCTAAGCTCTCTCAACTCAGTACTGGCATAACCAGTCAGGTGGAGAAGGAAACCACACTCACTACAATTCCAGTCTCACATAGATCTACCACGACAGCAAATTAAACACATAATCACACAAAAACATACTCAGAGGCTCTATATAAAGATCTGCCTAAGTAGCAGAGACCTCCAAAGCAGACACCCAAGCAACCGCTACCCCGAAACAAAACACGTGCAACACATATCTCACAAAGACAGTGTGCCAAACAGTCACAGCCCTTAAGACTAAACAACACACCTGATACACTTGTAATAGGTGACTCTGTCGTCAGGCACACTGACGTCCCACTCACCAGGCTGAACAAGGAGAGGGTCACGGTGAGCAGCCTGTCGGGCACTAGGATCCGCCACACAACATAAGCACTCAGGTCACTCCAAGGCAAGTACAAATATGACTCAGTCATTGTCCATGCTGGTGTGAATGACCTGAGGCACTCCCTGGACTACATGAAAAGAGACATAAAGGAGCTCTCTGAGCATGTAGCCCAGGCCAGTATGACCCTGACCTTGAGTAGCATCTTACCCTCACCAAGAATGATGCCACAATATGAAGACAAGATGATCAATTTCAACAAGTGGCTTAAGTACTGGTGTCATTCAAAGGGGATCCAATGCCTGTCAGCTTGGGATGATATGCTCGACAAGCCACGATGCTTCGCTAGGGATGGCTTGCACCTGTCACCCTGGGCTTTCGGGATATTGGCAAAGGCTCTTGCTACCATAGTGCCTTTTTTAGGCAAGGCTCAAAAGACAAACCCACCTCCATAGGTATCACAAGGGATAAGAAACTAAGAGTAATGCTACTCAACGCCAGAAGTCTAAACCTCAAGATGCACGCACTAAACTCTCCTTAGCATGGAGAACATCGATATCTGTGCAGTAACAGAAACCTGGTTCAGGGCTCCCGAGAGCACCCCAGCACTACCAGGTTATACCTCATACCATGCTTTTCGGCCCCAAAACTTGGACCGAACCACAAAAGGAGGGGGAGTATCGATATTCATCAAAGATACCCACACCTCCAGGTTGGTAGCAAAGCACGAAGCATCAGAGACTATCAATGTGCAACTAACAGTGGGTAAAACTGCCTTCCAGTTTATAGCCTGCTACAGACCACCATCCCAAACCCAGGAACCCCACTCGGCCTTTCTGAGAACACTGAAAAATATGAAGGTCTCTCCAAACACCATTATACTGGGCGACTTCAACTACCCAAACATAGACTGGGAGCATTACTCTAGCTCCAACACCCTAGCCAAAAGGTTCCTAGAATTTATTAACTCAAATGCTATGGAACAACTTGTTACCACTCCCACAAGAGGGGAAAACATACTGGACCTGATCATCACCAACATGGGTCTCTATGCTCCAGACCAGAAGTGTATCCCTCACTGGTAAGATCAGACCATAAACTAATCTCACTGGATATTCACATCCCGACCCCACCCCCTGCCCAGAAAACCACAGTGAAAAACTTCTCTAAAGCAAATTTCACACTCCTCAAAACCGAGGTGGAATCCTTCAAAGCCCCCTGGCCTGTGGAAAATACGGCCCAAACCACAGAATCCTTTATAAATGCATTCTATGAACACCTTCAGGAATGCATGGATCATGCAATCCCAAATAAAACCAAGACCCAATCCTCCAAAGGCAGGCGTCCTGTCTGGTGGACCCCAGCCATAAACAAACTATACAATAGAAGGAGGAAGTTACTAAATGATAGAGCAAAATCCCAAAAAGGGAAGACATCACTGATCAGTATTAGCAAAAAACTACGGGCACTCATAAAATTGTCTAAGGCCAGCTTTGAGAGAAAAATTGCACAGGACACTAAGGATAATCACAAGGCTTTCTTTAGTTATGTTAGGAACCTGGGTGGCAATTCCCAGATATGTTCAGAATTAGTCCAAAATGACAAAAAATACACTGAACCCACAGACATTGCCAACACCCTAGCTGACAAGTTCAGCGCAAACTCCCACCCCCACCACCAAAAGGGCAAATATCTATCCCAGCAGAGTGCTGCCCCCCTGACATCTCAGATGCTCAAGTTAGAGCCGCCCTCTCCAAAGCAAAAAACACAGCATCAATGGGACCAGACGGTGTCCCGGGCTGCATCCTACATGAACTCCAAGAAGAGCTAAACCCAAACATAAAACTACTGTTCAATCTCAGCCTTACTACAGGATATGTGCCCAAAGAGTGGCGTACAGCAACAGTGGTCCCTCTCCATAAAGGTGGTGCCTCAACGGATCCTGGAAACTATCGCCCCATAAGCCTGACTAGCTTGGTCTGCAAAGCTATGGAAAGGATCATCATGGACCTCATAAATAAAGATATTTGGGACCTACAGACACTGGATCCTACCCAGTTCGGCTTTGTTAAGGGCAGATCCTGCCTCTTAAACCTGGTTGATTTCTTTGACACAGTCACCAAGGCCATTGACGAGGGGAAGGTGGTCCACACAGCCTACCTGGACCTCGCAAAAGCCTTCGATACAATACCCCACTCGGGCATTATAGATAAGCTCACCAGCTTAAATATAAACCCCAGTGTCACTAGATGGATTGCAAACTGGCTCAAGGACAAAACCCACATGGTTAGAATTGCTGGAGCCATGTCAGACTCCAAACCAGTTACAAGTGGTGCCCCACAAGGCTCAGTCCTGGGACCTCTCTTGTTCGGTATATATTTCTCGGAGGTACAGGCCAACACGGAAGGACTGTGGCTGACCAAGTTCGCAGATGACTGCAAACTGGGCGCCATAATTGATTCTCCAGCCGACACAAGCATCCTCCAAAAGGGCCTCATAGAAACAGACAACTGGTGGCAGAGTCATGGCCTCATGCTAAATGCCAAAAAGTTTATAGTCATCCCCTTTGGCAAAAACAAAGTGCCCACAAATTACCACATAGGTGGTAATCCATTAAGTACAGAAGAAGTATTTAGGGACCTGGGTACCCAAGTTGCTAGCAATCTCTCATTTGACAACCATGTGGCCAAAGTGGTTAGAAAAATATTTTATATAGCCCACCTAATCATGAAGGGATTCACATCTAGATCAGGGGAGGTCATCGTGCCTCTTTACTCATCCCTCATCAGGCCCATAATTGAGTACAATGCCCCTTTTGGGATGTACCTTACCAGACACCTGCAGCAACTGGAAAGACCCCAAAAGTACCTCACCAAGAGGATCAAAGGGCACAAACAGATGCCATATGCTGCCCGGTTAAAGAAACTCCAGTTCTACTCAGTGGCATACCGCCTGTTCAGAGGCGATCTGTGCCTGATATATAAAGCCATGTCCAACCCGGAATTAATGGACATGCTGCACCTCAGAAAATCCAAATCCCATCGAGCTACGCTCGAGACTTGAACCTCAGCACTGAAATAAATAGGACATGCTGGAGGGAAAGATTCATAACCCAGAGGCTCCCTTCACTCTGGAATAAAATCCCAGTCCAGGTTAGGCAGAGTCCCTCATTGACTCTCTTCAAGAGGAATCTTGATGAGTGGATGGGAGATCATAGGTTTACCCCGGGTATCACTTCTGTGTCACTGTTAGACAGAGGCACAGTATACTAACCTCGAAAAAGGGCATAGCAAAATAAATTTAAAATGGGTGGCGAAAGCCAAACACATTCTGGCTAGGCTTATAAAATGCCCTAGGGCAGATAGCGTAGTATGAACCTATGAACCTATGAACCAAATACTTTCCCTATGAAAGTATTCAATATTCTGCAGCTTCGCTATTTTCAGTGTTCTGTGCATAGGGTTCGATATTATAACATTCACAGTTAAGAATTCTATGTTATAATATAGACCCTACAGTTGAATGCTATGCAGACAGACTGCATTCCAAGGTAAACTAGTATGTACACACACACCCTGTAACACCAGTACTATACAAAGCATAACACAACTCTACTCACACTCTGTCTGTAGTTCTGGAAGCTCCTACAAATATATAGCTTTCCTACGTGTGCCAGTTCCCCTGGAAGAGGTATTGCTACCTGCTGTCTGTAACACTGATGCCCACACACAGGAAGGATGCCCATCACACAGGAAATGTAAAGGAACCATGCCCACATGATGTAGGGATCTATAGTAGGTGGTTGCCATGATAGTGGTAATTGAAAGTACTACACAGAAGCTGCATGCAGTTAGCAAGTGTAGGACACTGATTGGTGCAGAGGCCATCACCTGATCAAGTGCATCACGTACTAAAGCCAGACTGTAATCTACCCCAAGCAGCTCAATCCATTCACAGGAGAGAGAAAGCAAGAAAGCTAAAACAAAAGCTGGGAAAAAAAAAACACAACTCTATAAAAATAACAGCTGAAAACACAGCCATCTAGGCAGCTGCCACTCATAAACACATCATTCCCACAACAGGTATGTGAAGTATATGTACATGTATTAGAATGTAGTACCTGGTACATCGTAATGTGATAGTTGATGTGGAATGAGTTATATGTGTCATCAGGTGTTGTTGTGATGATGTTCAACTGAACAACTGCTATGGACAATAGTGTTTGTCCCTATGGGTAGAGGGCGATAACTGTTAACTGTGCAGTCATCACTGACAGGATGCAAGCTATCATAGTGTGTTTTGTGTAATGGGGATTATGTATATGACGTGGCCAATAGCTAGTGGTGGAAGTAATGTCAGTTTGATGGACATGTGGGAGCCATGGACCACCACTGGCAGGATACCCAGGTGAATCTGTAATGTAGCATGTCGGAATGCCATAGTTGTTTAATAGGGTTACCTGCCAACAGGTCCCACATATAAACCACTAATGTCAGGCCGTGTCCATATGTGGCACCTGTCTGTGTTGTAGCAAGGCAGAACAGTGCAGTTGTGCAGGAAGGTGTGAGATTGTGGAGCTGATGTCGGAATGTATCCCACATATAGGTATGTGTATGTGCACATATGTTACATATATAATATATAAGGATAAATGTATATCACATGTATGTCCAGACATATACATATACCCATGTGTAGACATATATATGTGCACATGTATATGAATTCACATATATCTACACATATTTAGATATATACCTATATGGAAATGTCTACATATGAGCAAACACACACACAAACAGATATGTATGGAAAAACATGTCCCCTATATCACTACCACAGTGATGTGTGATATGTGTGAGGCAGCAGCACACATAGCAATACACACAGATATCTACAGCTGGCATTGTGTGCACCATGGATGGGTATATCACATGTTAGTCCCTTCCTAGCATCACAATGCCCCCGTCTTTGAAGTATGCAATGGGAATATGGGGAAGTATGGCAGATACATACGTGGAGGTGGTCAGGATTGGTAGAAATAGAGGACAGTCTACAGGGGTGGTATGTGACACATGTGGTGGGTAAACATCATGGATGGTGTATGTGGTCTGTGATGTGGACACCCCATGGTCCTCAATATGGGCACATTATCAACAAGGCTCCCACCAACTGCCACTCACAACAGCAGTCCATGTCCTGAAGGTGCCAGGTCTGGCGGCTGAGCAGGAGGAGCATGTTGGCCATGTGAATGTGTACTGGGTGCCCTCAGACTGATGTAGCACATCCCTCATTTGTCTGTGGAGTCTGGTATGGAACAGACCCTAGACCTGAGCTCAGGGGACAGGAACATGTTGGTGTGTGCCCTGGGAGGGAGGCAACATCCTCTGGGTGGTTCCACCTGATGGTATTGCTGTAACAGTACACAAGGAGGCCCCAGGTTGGCACACACATGTGATGTGGCCAGGTATCCTTGTCAGATGGGTGTGGAGAGGTGGATCAGCTGACCAATGAAACATATACATGTTATTGTGTCACTGTTATAGTACATTTGTTGGTAGTAATTATCTACACAATCCCGGCACATGTCCAACAACATGTATAGAACCCCCCCCCCAATAACACAGACTGTCAGATGTGCAGTAATCTCAGAGCAGCCATACCACTGGCATATGTAACCATAGTGGCCCTGACAATGGCATGCAAGTGAATAGTCTGCAACAGGCCAGCAATGTTAGTGTCCACACAGGGGACATGGCTACAATCATATAGCAGAAGGTGTGATACAATACACAATCTGTCCAAATGGCAGTTAAGCTGTAGCCATACCTAATAAGTTGTGTGTACAGTCTGTTGAAGCTGATATGGTGTGGGGGGGGGTGACAGAGATGTGTATTGCGAATTGTGGTAGCCTTGCCATATGAGTTGCTATGGCCCGTTTCCATCTTCATGACTTTCAGGAAAAATGTCACACATCAGGTTGTCCATGTATTCAGCGGAGGAGAATGAGGTCATTATAAATCCCCTAGTTTAGCACTACCAGGTTCTTTTTGGCAGAACAGCCCATGACCAGCAGGAGTGGACCGCCCTTTGGAACGATCCAGTCCACAGGGTCAATGATGTCGGCCTGCATAACCGCAGTTCTGAGCAGGTCCAACATCATTGCAGGGACCTGCATCACAATGCCTGTTGATGTACTGCCACAGTCCAGGGAGATCACCTCACCATGGGGGGGGGGGGCATGCTATCCACCCCCTGACAAGTGTGGAGGAGCTCCGGGCCAGCCTCGTGGCACCTGCCTGTCCGGAACACCATCAAAAACTGGACCCCTTCGGGGAGGTGGGTGTCACCCACACATCAGCCGAGAAGTGTGCAGGTAAGGACACAGGGCATATCAATAGACCACAGTTGTGTAAATATCCGCAGTGGTACTGGTAGATCATGCATATCTGATATGTCATACATATATTGTGTTGCTGCATTGTAGTGATAAACAGATGTCCAGATGTGGTAGTATTATGGGAAGTTATGGTTGATGTATGGTAGTACTGCACCCAGCCTGTAGCAGTGCCACAGGTGTGGCCACTGACATTGCATCTCTCACCCACTTATGTAGGTCCCTCCAGGGTAACAGCAAGGCAGCAACCTGTAGCTGATGAGTATGTCTTATGTAGATGCATGCCAACACACCGTACATGTAATGGTGATGGTATATTCCATGCATACATCTAACACACCTACCCTGAATGCATGGTGTACATGTCCATGTATTGTTGCTGTGAAATGCATGGTCTCACAGGGGTGACCATCATGAGGTATTGAAAGGGTATGTCACACACCTGCATGACAACTAACATCCTGTCATTGCGGAATGTGTCCACGGGGAGGTAACATACTGTTGGTAGACATGGCCTACAGTAGTGACATGTTCTGCACAACACCCATATACAGTACAACACCAGTGTATGTACCTGTAGGGCAATGCCAACTGCTGCTGAGATACACTATGACATACAGGATTACAGTAGTCCACATTATCAGCTGGGTCTAGGCTGCAACATGTGGTGTTCAGTGTATGGGACACTGCAAGCTGACACAAATGTGTAGGGCTTACCTGTCATGCATCTGCTGAAAAGCTGAGGGAGGGGGGGAGTCTCAGCATGAAACACGAGTGCACTGCAGCAGGGATCCTAAGGATGGTAGGAATGGATCTATCTGCATATACTCAGGTTCAGGACCTGTGGGAACCATAGCCCTACCCACTCTGCAATAGTGACAGCATTGTGTGAACACCATGGGATGTGCACATGAGTAGACCTTGCAATCATGCAGAATATGGGGACATGTGTAGGGTAGGCTGAACATACACTGGCAATTGCAGAAGGCCCATGTCGGTATGTGCCTGCTATGAGCAGTGACTGCTGTAGTACACAAAACAAGAGGTGTGATAAACCATCATGATAAGGGTGTGCACACATGCCCACTTGATGTGTATGCACTGCGGTCAGCAGCCACACACCTAACACAATCTGTAGACACTGCATGTGAAAGTACAGGACATATGTTACATACAGGGCTTGTGTACAGCTATGATATGGAGTGCTGTGGTCCCATGGCAGATCACGGATGTGTGTGTAAAATCAATAAAGGTGTGTACACCCCCATAGCCAAAGTATGCTCTGATGGGTGTCAGTGTAAGCATTTCTGCAGTGGTCATACATGGTCTGCTGAAGTTGACAGCTTTAAATCAGGCATCAGGCATTCACCAATGACAACAGTCCACATATCATCCCAGGTATGTGTTGCTGAAACACATAGGGGCTGTGAGAGGTACAGCTGACATAACTGTCACAGTACTACACATTCCACAATGGGTTGGACACCTTTGAGTTGTGGTGCATAGTACATGGCAGGGTGCAGAATAGGTGCATAGCAATACTGTGTACATGGGTGCAATAGTATCCAGGGGAAGGGGCATCACCTAGTTACAGCACATGCATCATACACATATATAGCATTGCTAGCATGGAGTGAGTATAGCTGAATTGCATGCCGTTCTGTACCATATGTTCTACATGTTGGCAGATGGGTAATAGGAGGACTGTGTGTACAATCATTGTGCAACCTCACCTGCATGTGTGTGTGTGTGTGTGTGTGTGTGTGTGTGTGTGTGTGTGTGTGTGTGTGTGTGTGTGTGTGTGTGCATCCTAGTGGTTAGTTAGTTTGCCTACAGGGTCAGTCTGGTGAAGTGGTGGGAGGTAGATGCATGTATGATGCGTGTGTGCATGTGTGTGTTTGTGTGTGGCCATGTATGCACATGTGTGTGATTGTGGGGTGTTCATACGGCTGTACCCCCCTTTGGGACCATGCCATACAGGGACATGGAGTGCCACATTGCACACCAGGAATACCTTCTTAAACCACACCAAGAACAGCTCACTGTAGAATGAATACCGCACTGAACCGACCAGTGAAAAAAACAATTTTTTTTTTTATTAAAAATATATGAAAATTCACTCTCTAGCGCCTCAGCTTTAACAGAGTACCTGTCATGTACTCACAAAACAGCAAATAGTATAATATAGTCTGTAGCATGGAACAGACATCCAGAGGGAAGGTAGACTCCAGGTACACACTTAATATTGCAGTCAGCAGAGAGGTAACCTACAGCCCATGTATGCAGCTCTACAGATGCATTGGGGAAGTAATAGTCAACACTAGGGAGTGTATCCAAATATTACAGCTGACACATGATGGGCCAACAGAGCAGCATATCTGGCATGTACTGAGCATTACATACACATGACACACCAGTGGGAGCTATTATGGGTACAAGATAGTAGCCCACACATATAGCGGCTATGCACATCATTCTGGCCATACAGAGTGTGCATACTGAATGACAGCATTGAGGCCATGTAATTTCAATACACACAGGTTAGGCAAGTAATGTAGCAAGAGGCCTTGGGTTGTGCCTGCTTGTGTGGGCATTTAGAGGACTGTGATGTTAATGAGTGGTATCAATGTGTGTATGTTAATAAGTGTGATGCAAGATGGGGTAACACATGGACATATACATGGGACTGTCTCTAAAGCCATGGACAGGTAGGTATTACAGAGATGTGTGTGTGTCTGTGTGTGTGTGTGTGTGTGTGTGTGTGTGTGTGTGTGTGTGTGTGTGTGTGTGTGTGTATGTGCGCGCACGTGCACATGTGTGTGTACTGTGAAGCAATGCTGTACAGGTTTTAAAGTGCGGTTATTGTTTTCCACCACAGGTGGCGAGGTGGATAAGGGTCCCTCTTGCACCCAATCTGATATATGTGTCCATACAGACACCGATGATGATGATAATATTGAGGCACAGGTGGGGTTATCAAGGGCCGCCACTGCGCTAGCATTTGAAATCCCCCTTTTAGCCACCCTACCCCCGAACACAGTTACAGTGCCTATATGCACCCCATCACCAGTGGCCATAGCAGAGGGACAGCTGGCATTCAGTGGCAGTGCACAGGAAAGTGTGATAACCATGCCTACTGTGTCCAGTCACAGCGGGCATACCCGGATGTCTGGCAGCAGATGTCACTAGAGTGCTCACGGTAGGGCCACTGGACATCATGTCCCTGGCATAGGCAACATAGCTGCAACCAGCAGAAGCATGTTTCAGGATGCAATGTTGGCACAGGCATGTACTGAACATTACACCAGACAGTGCCTTACGCTGCAGAAGGCTGCTCTCACATCTGTAAGCGAAATGAACTGTCAGGTGCCATCCGTGCTTCTACCGAGCAAGCGGATAGATGGCATGATGAGATGACGGTCCTCATCAGCCATGGTGTGTCCGTGCTTCAATATGTGGTGGGGATGTGGCGACGCCCACGTGGATATGGGCCAGCAACACGAACAGCTGGCACTCAAGGTGGGTGTGCTAGGACATCAAGGGGCTCCCGTAGTAGCAGTAGCAGCTCTGGCAATGTGGGGGGTGTGCAGTTCACACCACAGCAGGCCACATGCACATGGTCCTGGCAATCCCAGGAGGGACATGATACCAGTGGAAAAATGTCATCAGCAGGTGAGAGTAGCACTTCAACGCCTGTACTTGCATGTGCCCGCAGAACCCCTGGCAAGCACAGTCCATGTGTCTGAGGCTAGAAGCAGTGAACTGCACACCATGCCAGGTAAGGTCTGCAGCTGTCCATAAACACCTGTGTAGGGCAGTCACAAGGCAAAACTGTGTGCATGCATACTCACACACTTTGCAAACACACCTAGGGCGACATTATACCTACACACACCACATCACCTCATCCAGCTCCCCAGAGTACACCCCTCACCCACACACATGGTGTCAAATGTATGGCCCACCCTTGGCCTCTGCAGACCAATGCCACACCTTGTGCATATAATGATACCTGTGCCCCATCCATGTCATCCATTCCATCGATGCAGGGACAGGCTGTTATGGTTCTGATGCACACAGTGACTGTACACCAGTGTACCACAGTCCTGCAGTGTAACATGTTGTAGGGTTTAGAGTGTGAGGCATATTTTGCAAGTAGTGTAGCCATCCAGCAATGATGCCTTCTAGCTGTTAGTAACACTGCTAGGTTGTGGTCTCTAAAAGGATATGCAATTGTGTTGTAGGTGTACATGTGTCAGCATGAGGATGCCCTGTGCATATGATGATACCTGTGCCCCATCCCTGTCATCCATACCATTGATGCAGGCTGATATGGTTCTGATGTACATGGTGACTGTACACCAGTGTACTACAGTCCTGCAGTGTAACATGTTGTATGGTGTAGGAGTGTGAGGTGTATTTGGCAGGTAGTGTAACCATCCAGCAATGATGCATTCTATGTTAGTAACACTGCTTGGTTGTGGTCTCTAGAATGATATGCAATTGTGTTGTAGATATACATGTCAACACAAGGATGGTCTGCAGTCATATTGCACAATGGGGTATGTCACTGTGCTGACACCATGGCAGTGACACATCTGGGGTACAGTCGGACACATTTCACCAGTTACAATACTGGGTATTGCCTGTGCCACATGGACAGGTGGCCCACTGAGGGTTTAGGCATGTATACCTTGCAACCTGATGTAGACCCATCCACAGACACGCACACTGTTACTTGCCAACACTGGGACTAGACCCCTACCTAGCAATGTTGTGATACTGATGCATGTGGTTTACATTGCACAAACACTGCCTTAACCATTCTGTATCCAGCAGACCTTGTACTGCCCAACAACAAAATGAGCAGCCTTTTCAGGTCTTGAACTCAGGACCCTTTGCACTGAAGTCACAGCACTTAACCATTATTCCATGACCACTGTGGTGACAGTTGTTGTATTACCAATATAGCTGTCATTACCAAAATTGAGTGGTATTGAACAATTGCCTTTACTTCCTAGATTGTGTAGTCCTTGTCATTAATATGACTGTTGCATCACATATGTTGTTTTATCATAATGTACACATAGCAGATACATACAGTGGGATATATGTGGGAGGGTATACACAACCGTAACATTTACTCATGACAGGTATATGGTTATATACATATCATAGGTGTATAGATGTCTACATGTACATACACAGGTATACACATTCATATATCTGTATACACATGTGTATAGTGCTACATATATATGGCCATGTGTACATCTCTTCATATGTACATATGTATACATATCCATACATATATGTATCTATACATATGTGTGTGTGTATATATCTATATATATATATATATATATATATATATATATATATATGTATACATATATGTACATATAGATATATGTGTATATAGCTTTATATCTATGTGCATCCTATGTGTACAGATATGCCTAGTTATGTTGATATATATATATATATGTATATATATATATATATATATATATATATATATATATATATATATACATATACATATACATATACATATATATAGATAAATATATAGATAGATATTTATAACTATATGTGCATACGTATCTATTCCGATATACCTACTACTGTCGATCTGTCTGTAGATATCCATACGTATATGTGCATATGTATCGCTATCTGTATATGTGTAGACATATATTGCTCTGTATATGTATATATCTGGGTGTGTATATGTATATCTATGTACATATACATACTCATCTATATACGTCGATATGCATATGTGTAATCATATATATATATATATATATATATATATATATATATATATATATATATATATATATATATATATATAGATATCTGGATGATTATATATACAGATATTTTCACCATATGTCCTGAACATGGAGTGTAGCCCTACTCCAGCCCCTATAGTCCCAACATCGTAGTGCAAGTGGATGTCAGGTATGTATAGTAGGTATATTGGTAGACTATTGCTACTATAATTGGGATTGTCTTCACAGACATGGTGTGTGTGGGAGGTCACATCTGCTTTCTACATGTGTGCCACTGGCTACTGACAGACATCCAAGGACATCCTTGTTAAGTACTACTGCTAGCACATAATGCCCCTGTGGACTGCAGCATAGATATTGGCCAATATACATGGACATTCTGAATCACTCTTTACAGTCCAGAGGTATACACAGAACCCCTTAGTGCAAACCATGTGTACCATGCATGACAATATGGATGTTAATAGCCATGTAGATGGGTATAACATTACGACTGGTATACATATGCCACCATAGGTTATGCATTCAAACACCCCTGTCTAGCCTGACACATAATAACCGCTGGTACAGGGGTGCCATGGCCACATACTGCCCACTAGATATTGACGTACATCTGTACAGTATCCCACTGCTCTGTCTGACTTACATGACTGTTAAGGGAGGCCCAGCAGCAGTACTTCTGGCAAGTATCTGCACATAAGTACACTAAGCTGCTAGACATGTAACAATGCACTGTGCAGGCTACAGGCAGACTGGCTCAACACTGGCCTACATCTCCTATGGGGGAGTGCACATGTACCTGCATATATAGCAGGCTCTGCAGGCATGTCATAGCACAGGGTAAGATACACCTGTGTAAAAGTGCATAACCACATCCAATGTGAACACAGTCACAGCCACATATGGTAAGCTAGCATAAAAGTAAAGTATATGGACTATCTGTTCAACACCATCCTCATATGTGCCACTCACAGACTAACCCTACATATATTGGGCTGCTACACAGTTTGGTCTGCTGGCTGTCTGTGGTATGGGACATGTGTGTGTATGGCCTTACAAACATGTAAGCCAATATGGTAACATACAGTGGAGCAGCATGTAACATCAGATACTACGGGACCTATAACAATGACATTTACCACAGTCTGTACACAGGCTAAATAACATATTAACAATACACACACTGTCGACATTTACCATAGGTGCACAGACCTCAGTACTGTACAAATGACCACAGAATGTCCAGGTTATGGCATCAAATATAACCCCTACTGTACATAACATGTGTAGCATTCTGATATCTCTCTGGCTTGCTATCAGATATGATGACACTAATGATGGTGTATAGCACATATGCACCTCTTAATGCATGACATATGTGCAAAGGTTGACAGAGTTGTGGCTGGAAGCACATACACAGGGACAATATTGACTTGTTGCTGTGAAAAACTCATACATGTACTGTTGTAACAGGGCTTGTTGCAACATGTGTCCTATGAGGGATATGAAGTCAGTAACTGTCACAGCTTTCACCATCTACAGACTGCAGTCCTCGCACTACCTTCTGTAGTTCACTGATACATGCTCTGTGGGTAACATATGAAACTAAGGGTACAACACACTGCCCAGTCTGCAGATAACCCTGCAGATGTGGATTCCTCATAAACATAGAACTGACATGGCAGGTATTAAAACATGTAGGGCAGCCATATCCACACACACACACACTCTGTTAAACCATTACTCCACATGCAGTATAGCAGCACTGACCGTCTGTAGTCAGGTCAGGCACATCCCCCTCCTGTGTGTTGCCCTGTTTCCACAGTGTATGTTGTTAGAGGTAAATCCCCAATCCATATGAGATGTTGTTTGCCAAACAACAGATCTTGTTCCTGCTCAAAGTGAATGAAAAGGGCCAACACCAACATGATGTTCCTAGATATTGGAGTGTTTCCATGCAATTGGCTATGGGAATGTTACCAGAGCTGTTCTACATGCAATCAGTTAGGGGAGGGCTGCAATTCGTGCAGAGGCCATCAGCTGAACATGTGCATCACTGAAAATACACATGCTGCTGCCTAAGCAAAGCAGGTGTAGGTCTCCACATTTACCGGAGAGGGAGTGAGAGAGGCAGACAGAGGCAAAGACATGTCAGGGTGTGGAGGGAGTGTAAAACCTAAGCATGTTTGTGTTGCACACCTACCAGCACAGTGTATCAAACCCCTGCCAACTGTGTCGTGCTATCCCATGTCTATGCAGATATTAAATGCACCACATACGTTACATGCTGTGGAGCTCTCAGAAAGTATATGTGATGGTGAGTGACATCTGCAACAGGGGTATGATAGCTATACAGTAGTTGCAGTACATATGCCGGCCCACATGTACAGTTTCCAGCAACAACACAGCCACACTCTCACAGGGACACTCACAGATTGACACACTTGGCAGGGCCAGGAATGCAACCCATCACTAGTGAGATTGCCACAACACAATACTGTGCAGGTATCACATGGACCACAGGGTCATACAGAGGTGATATGGGCAAAGGGTATGGGGAGGTGTCTGACATCAGACAGCATGCTTCAGTATGCCAATGGGGATTGTAGTGAGTGTGGATGTGATCATATGCATCATACAACACACACACAAACACACAGGGTGCCAGTACTGACATGCATGGATGCATTTCTGCACGGGTGTGTGGTGCCAACTGTGCCAGACAGCTATACAAGGCTATGGGATGGGGATACCTTGGCATCAGGCCACATGGTGATGGTCAGCATTGTGGCTCAGGGACGTGGTTTCTGCATTTTCCCACACAGGTGGGTATTGTATCCCCCATCCAGTCACCTGGGTGACTATTGTGTGTGGCCAATGCTGTGCATCACTTGCCTTGTATGTGTTCCTTACTCCACGATATGGACAGTGTCTGGGATGTGCACACCTCCCACATGCATCTACAGTGACATGTGGAACCATACCTGGGGTGTCTGCCCCATGTTATGTACACAGATTATCAGCAGATGTGCCAGTCTTGGCCACCTGTGACAGGAACTGGTAATGTACTGCAGGTTTACCCTGCACCCACATTGATAGCATGCTAACATCATTCTCTGGTGTCAGTGGCATCTGTCCATACAGGGCATGTTTTCAGGCATTGTATGTTCTTTATGGGTCACATGTGATGGCACCACAGATGTTGCAGGTGTCCAGTGGGGAACATGGGGAAGGTGCACTGTCTGCATGTACGTGCCTATTAGACAGATGGGCAGGGTGCCATGCCCTCTGTAGCCCACTGCAATCACTCCATTGTTACCATCAGTGGCCAATATGCAGTGTACTACCCACATATTGGCTGTTGCCTAGGCATGTTTGTGTGTGTGTGTGTGTGTGTGTGTGTGTGTGTGTGTGTGTGTGTGTGTGTGTGTGTGTGTGTGTGTGTATGGGACATATGTTGAGAGGGTGCTCTTGTTAATACCTCAGTTTCTAACTGAGATTGCCTAGCCTTGATGTCACACATGGGTATGGATTTGCGCCACAGGCTCTCGGCTATATCACATCTGTTATCCTTGTATGGTGGACATTGTGATATACTATGGCCACCATATAAAAAATTTGTAAAACCCACTCCAAATTGGACCCAGGTATCACACACTCACACCCACAGGATACGAGTTACACACACACACCTGTCATATCTGGGACTAAAACCCCTACCTAACTAGTTTATTACACTACAGCATGACACAGGTATAGTACATGCCACAGAGATTACTGGAGTACCTCTTCCCCACAGGTGTATATCACATTGGATGACATCAGCAGGATTGGCAAAGTAGGACATCTGACTTGTAGTGAGTGCGGCTAGGCTAAAATGCATTGCTCCCTGCACAGACAGTGACACCAACAAAACATTCACAACCAACATGTGTGGGTATAGAACCCCTAGAAGAGGTCTATATCACACTACAGCATGGAGCTGATGTAGGTGGCACCATGTGGAATGCTGGAAGACTCTTTCTCCAAAGATGTATTTCACAATGACTGACATCAGCAGGATTGCCAAAGTAGGGCATTTGAAATGTACTGAGTGTGACTAGCCTAAAATGCATTGCTCCCTACACAGACATTAGAACACAAAGAAGACATGCAGAATTGCCATGGGTGGGTATAGAACCCTACCAAAGGTCTGTATCACACTACAGCAGTATGTAGTTACAGGACGCACTACAGAGATTACTGGGCTCCATCTTTACCAGGGGTGTATTTCTAGATGGATGACATCAGCAGCCTTGCCAAAGATGAGCATTTGAATTGTAGGGAGTGTGACTACCCTAAAAGTATTGCTCTCTACACTCACACAAGCTTGCCATGTCTGTGATTAGAACAGCTACCTAACTAATTGATCACACTACAGCAGCCTGCAGTTACAGGACACGCTATGGAGATTCGTGGGCTACATCCTACCCAGGGGTGTATTTCTAGGTGGATGACATCAGCAGCCTTGCCAAAGATGAGCACTTGATTTGTAGGGAGTGTGACTACCCTAAAAAACATTGCTCTCTACACAGACAGACACGCACAAAAATGCACACACATTTGCCATGTCTGGGAATAGAACTCCTACCTAACTATTTTAATCACACTACAGTGATACAAAGTTATGGTACACACCATGGAGATTACTCAGCTACAGCTCTCCCAAGGGTGTATTTCACAGTGGATGACCTCAGCAGGCTTGTCATAGTAGGGCTATGGGGAGGGTAGTGTGCGTGCATGGGCCATAACCCATTCATCTAGAGGTTGACACGCCACATGCGGGCACACACTGGGTCATATTTCACAGATATGTGTATACAGCTGCTAGATGACTACTTCCTTGTTCAGTCATGCTTCACAGCTGGCACGTGCACCAATAGTCTGTAATGCTGACAGATGCTGGTGGCTAGTATCTCCAGTGAGTGACATCTGAACCCCATGTGTTTGGGGCCCTTTGGCTGTGTGCTGGGTGGGACAGGCCTGGCTGGCTTCTTGTCACACTCACCCTCTTCCACACATCTATGTACATCTACCTTTGGCTTATTATAGTGTGTTGTCCTTACATATATGTCTGTATTCCTATCCACTGTGTGTGCAAGGCATGTGTGGTGCATTCTGATGAGTTTCTGTACTAACAACTGCAACTGCCTGATATGCCTGGTCCACTGGTGTTTGCTGACATGGCCTTCATGTGTTTGTGTGTGAGCATGCCCAGTATGGCCTTCTGTATTTAATGTGTGGATCGAGTCCAGGTGGTTTGTACTGCAGTGCTGACCTTGGTGTTGTACACCGACAGGTGGCATACTGTTTCTGCAAGGTATCCATCAAGCATTTGCCATTGACTGTTCCTACATTTCTGCATAGGATGGGGAGGGCTCAGCCAACTATTTCTACATGTCTACACAGGATGGGGGGGGGGGCACACCTGACTGTTACTACATTGCTACGTAGAAAGTGGGGAGCACACGTGACACTTGTACACATTTGCTATGACTGTACTGGTATGTCAGGTACTCTATTTCATTCTGTATTGTTAACTATCATGCTGACTAGAGGCATACCACAAAGCATTCTTTAGCTATGTCAAGAACCTAAGTGGAAACTCTCAGATCTGCTCTGAGTTAGTTAGTGCAGAATGGCACAAAATACACTGAACTGACTGATATTGCCAACATTCTGGCAGACAGGTTTAGTGCAAACTTCACCACCTCTCACCCCCTAAAGGGCCGATAACCATACCAGAAGAATGTAGGGTCCCATCAATCACCAACACACAGGTTAAAACAGCCCTATCCAAAGTCAAAAACACAGCTTCAATCAGACTGGACGGTTTCCCAGGCTGTGTCTTACAAGAGCTCCAAAATGAACTAACCCCTCACCTAAACACACTGTTCAAACTCAGCCTCTCTACAGGCTATGTACCCAAAGAATGGTACACAGCAAAAGTTATCTCGCTCCACAAAGGTGGAGGCACAATGGACCCTGGGAACTATCGTCTTATAAGCCTGACCAGCCTGGCTTGCAAGGCTATGGAGCACATCATCATGGAACACATTAACAGAGACATTGGGAACCTCCAGACCTTGGACCCTACCCAGTTTGGCTTTGTTAAGGGCAGATCATGCCTCCTAAACCTGGTGGACTTCCTTGAGACAGTACCAAGGCATTAGACGAGGGAAAGGAGGTCCACACAGCCTAGCTAGACCTCGCAAATGCTTTTGCCACCATTCCCCATTCTAGTATTATAGACAAGCTCACCAGCTTGAACATAAACCCCTACGTCACGAGATGGGTTGCCAACTGGCTCATGGATACAACCCACATGGAGAGAGATGCAGGCTCTATGTCCGACTCTAAACTGGTTACAAGTGGCGTCCCCCAGGGCTCAGTCCTAGGACCCCTCCTGTTCGGTATATACTTCTCAGAGGTACAGGCAAGCATAGGAGGATGATGGCTGACCAAGTTCACAGACGACTGCAAACTAGGAGCCATAATTGATTCCCCGGCTGATACAGACACCCTCCAGAAGGGTCTCACTGAGACGATACCTGGTGTCAAAATCATGGCCTCAAACTAAATGTCAAAAAGTGCATAGTCATCCCATTTGGAAAAAACGAAGTACCCACAAACTGCCACATAGGTGGTAGTCCCCTAAATACAGAAAATGTAATAAAGGATCTGGGGATCCAAGTTGATAGTAATCTCTCCTTTGATAATCATATTGCCAAGATGGTTAGAAAATCCTTCTATGTGGCCCATCTAATCACAAAAGGGTTCGCATCTAGAACAAAAGAGGTTATTGTGCCTCTCTACTCAACACTCGTTAGACCCATCATAGAATATAACGCCCCATTTGGGATGTACCTTACAAGACACCTGCAACAGCTGGAAAGACCACAAAAGTACCTCACCAAGAGGATTACTGGCCTCAAACACATGCCCTATGCAGCCTGACTCAAGACTCCAGCTGTACTCGGTTGCATACCGCTTACTCAGAGGTGATCTCTGCCTGACATACAAAGCCATGTCCAACCCAGAATTGATGTACATGCTCCACCTAAAAAAAAAAAAACAAATCCCGGAGAGCCACACACTCTAGAGATATAAACCTCACCACAACGATGAATAGGACATGCTGGAGGGATAGATTTCTGTCCCAGAGACTCCCCATGCTTTGGAACAGGATTCCAATATATATCAGGCAGAGCCCCTCATTAACACTCTTCAAAAGAAACCTTGACGGGTGGATGAGAAACAGAAAATTTACCCCAGGGATCACTGCAGTGGCTCTGCTGGACAGTGGCACAGAGAACTAATCTAAGGGGGTGGTGAAAGCCAACACATTCTGGCTAGACTTATAAATGCCATTGAGCAGATAGCCTCGTACTTACTTATGAAACTATGAACTACAGGTCATGGCTTTGGTTGCCATACATATTATTGTCTGACCTCCTACCCTTCAGAACTAACATCCCACTACCTGCCCTGCTGTAGTCTGTCTGTGTAGGCCTGGGGGGGTGAACCATAGCCATCATTCAGAGGCCATGGCACAGGCTCTGTTTGGGTTTGTCTACACCTGTCCTGCTGGCTGAGACTGCTGTTGGGTATGTGACCCGCCCTGACTGGCATGTGTGGGTCATATGGACACACATGTCGCTCAGCACATTTCCTGCAGTGGGTTTTGTCCTCCTGTGTAGTAATGGCTACTATGGTGGCTCCAGTATATGTTACAGATGTCATGGTGCCACTATGGGTGTCTACTGTCTCCTGCCATAACATTCAGCCACCCAATTCCCATGCATGCTCACATCCATACCATAGATACAAGTAACAACACATTCTACTTCATTCGGCAATTGGTAGGTTGATTGACTTACCTTGAGGGTGTGCCAAACTTGCGGATGGTGCTGGGGGGCTGCCTATATTCGCTGCAGATAGTACACTCCCTATACATGGTTGAGGACAGGTAGTGTCATGTCTGGCATCCCTTTTACTGTGTGTGCGAGTCAGAGAGAGGTGTCATTCCCTGGGTCCCTACTATGTCAGTGTATGTGCTATGCATTATCTCTTTGCCGCAGCCTCGGCATACTGGGAATGCCTCCATCTGCCTACTGGGGCAAGCTCAGGTTGTTCCTCCTCTTAGTCACTCTGTGCCTGTGCAGGCCTTGGCATTGGTGGGGGGCTGTTTGGCCCTGCCCCATGCTGTTCCTGCTGCAGCTGTTTCCGCAGGATCATATTGTATAGCACAGCATTACCATAACAATTTGGGTACATGTAGCTGGTGAGTACTGCAAGGCTCCACTGGATGTGTCCAGACACTGAAACCGTGACCTGAGCATCCCAAACACACTCTCTATTATATGTCTGGTCTGTGCGTGTGCCTCATTATGGCATTCTTGTTAAGGTGTGTGTGCATTTCTGATGGGTGTCATCAGCCCAGCCTCCAGTGTGTAACCAGCATCACCCACTAGGTGTCCATAGGGGATGTCCCCATTGGCAAATCTCTGGTACAGCTGCATCAGATGCAATATATGGGAATCGTCATAGCTTCCAGGGCAGCCAGCACACACATTCATTATAATGTCCTGGGCATCACATATAACCTGGCAGTTGATGGAGGGGATGCCCCTGCAGTGGATGTAGACCTTACCCTGATCACCGAGTGGTGCTTTGATGCATATGTGCGTTCAGTCTATAACACCCACTACCTCAGGATAATCTGCTATTTGGTGGAAAAGATGCATATTGCTGGTCAACACCTCATGGGTTTTAAGGAAATATATGTGCTCACTGGCATGTACTAACATGGCATCCAGGAACTGGTGGACTACTCTGGATGCTCATGCCTGTGAGATCCCCATGATATCCCCAGTTGAGCTTTGGGAGGTACCTGTGGCTAGTATTCCTAGGCCTACACATACCTTGGTATCAACTGGGATTGGATCCCCTCGGTCAGTTTGGTGTCAGGTGTGGCCGACACAGCTCAAAAATTTGCTGTAGGAAATCTTGGTCCACCCTATAGTGCTCCACTATCTCCAGCTCATGCAGTCCCTGGTAGGTTACCCTGGGTCAGTACACTCTTCTCCATCTCCTCACTGTGGGTTGATTGGCAGCATTCACATCCTCACCACCCTCAGCCTCTTGCACATGTTGTTCTATGTTGCCTGCTGCAGCCCTTCTCATTTTGTAGGTTTGTTTGTTAAAATTTCCCCACTTGTGTACACTGGTGGTACAGAGTGTGGGAAAAACTAGAGGGGAAGGTGTTTGCTTAGTTTAAAGTGGTGTTCTGGGCTGGTCTGCTGCCTGTGTCATTGGCTGACTCTGATACATTTCACCTGTCTGCTAATCTAGTTCTCCTTGATTATCTTCCTACTGCTGTTTTCCCTTCCCATTGCCTTCCTGTTTAAGCCCAGGGGCATGCCTCCCAAACAGAGTGCTCAAATGTGCACACTGCTGCTATTTCCTGGTTTAACCTCTTTTTTTTTTTCTTCCTGTAAAACTTGGTGCGCGGCGTGCACACTCACTTAGGCTTTGTAAAGAGTGATAAGCAAGTTTAGACACACTCCCTAGCTTAGCTGTGCTAAGCTAGGAGCATACCCGAGCCACATGGCTCCAATCCGCTTACAGTATGCCTGACACCCCCCCCCCACCATGATGTCACCTACCTCCTAGGCTTGCACCAAGCTATTTCTACTCTTACACTGTTGGGATCTGGCTTACATGTTGGGGAATACTAGGAGTCACTATCCTTCCCCTCATTTGCATAGGATTGCCTGCTAATGCATAGTTACATGTCTCACACTGAGCCTCCCCCATTAGCAACCACTACTCACTAGCCAGGTTGTCTTCTGCCTGCCATTGACTTGTATGGCAGAATAGTGATTTTAGGTAGACTGCTTCTTTTAGGTTTATTTTATTGTTTTCCCCCCGATCCCATTTGCGCCGCTGCCCTTCGCTTAAACAGCCGTGATCGGCTAAAAAAAATAAAAGTTGATTTTTGTATTTATTTTTTGTTTGTAATGCCAATGGCCTTATACTTGGCCATTGGCAAACTTACTACATGATATGCAGCCTTTATTTGGGGCTGTCACAGCTCCGTTTTGGATTTTACAGAAATGTACTCGGTTACTAACCAAGTACATTTCTGCACATAGCACTAGTCCTGCATGGATGTTGCAAGCTTCCTGGATTGCAAAATCACCTCATTTGCATGTATTTCTGGATTTCTCCTGCAAATGGGGTGATTTGCATATTGTTCACAGCTCCGTTTTGGATTTTACCGAAATGTACTCAGTTACTAACCAAGTACATTTCTGCAAATAGCACTAGTCCTGCATGGATGTTGCAAGCTTCCTGGATTGCAAAATCACCTCACTTGCATGTATTTCTGGATTTCTCCTACAAATGGGGTGATTTGCATACCAGGGCTTAGTCCATGCAGGATTAGTGCAGGAGCACTTGTACACGCCCCTGCAGGCTGTTGCTGGATCGCACGGCAGACATATCGCCTGCTTGCGCTGCTGGACCGATCTTGCACTCCATGCAAGCTTTTGAGAATCTGGGGGATAGTCATACAAACAGTCTGTCAGAAACACATAACTTCCATGGTCCATTATTTGAATGTGTGCCTGACACAATTAAGTTGAGGTGTCTATAGCAGAGGTAAGCTCGTGTAACTCAGGTTTATGTACAACTAAGGTGCCATTTGGACACCCCATGAGTAACTGATGTTTCTTAACAATATATAGTAAGAAGAACAAACAGTTGAAATGTAAATAGATATATGAAAATAAGATGAGCAATGCAACACAGTTAATTGCTGAAATCACTAAATCAGAGAATTAGAATGCGATACCTCAGAAAAACGTGACAATCATAAATAGAGTGACAGCATGTGATACCTACTAGTTAAGTTTATTACACACACTGTTCATTTGTCATTACCTGAATTGTAGTTATTCTTTTTTATGTACCTGATCAATTCAAACACTACAATGCTTATCAGTGTATATTTAACAAGCAGATAGGCAACAAGAACAGAACTGGGTTCTTGCACAACTGTAGAAAAAGGATATCAATTGTGTGTTAAACAATCCATCACAGTTGTTAACTACAGAAATGTATGACATGCTGAACTACAATACATGCCAGAAATCATCTGCCAGTCTCGTTATGAATGATGAAACAGCAAACACACATTCAACAACAGAATAAGCAGACTATGCACACTATAACAGTCAGTGAGCACCACTGCTGAACAATATTTATATGTAAAACAGTCCAGGTAAAGGCACTATGACAACTATACAGATATGTTCATAGGTTCATCAGTTCATAGAGAACTACTAGGCTAATGGCTTAAGAATCCTTACAAGTCTAGCCAGTATAATCCAAATTAACCCAATATGTGACCCACAGGGGCAAGAAGATGGCATAGGTTTGTTCATATGCCTTGAGTATTTTTCAGATTGTCCCTGCCCATAAGGGACAAAGGCACTACCTTGGTATGAATTTGCAATTCCCCATCCATTGATCCAAATTGCAGTGGAAGAAGGTCAGGGAGGGGCTTTGTTTAACATGAATAGGAAACGTGTTCGGAAGAATAAGTGATCTTTGCGACACACATCTGTGTCTCCAGCATGTTTGTTTTGTGTCACTGACTGGGTTTAGATCCCTAGATCAGGTGACTCTTCTTCTGCTACTTTTGTGGATGTGTAGCAGCTGCAATTTGGCAGGATTTGTGAGTGCCTTGTAGGTTAGGCACAGGTCACCCTTAATATTCAGTAGGCGCCAGAATAAAGGGATAGGGCTTTTAGTCTATCTGCAAAAGATATGTCATTACCCTATATTTTCTTTGTGAGGAGCCTGTGGTGTTGCTCTAATTATTGTAAGTGCGTAGTCAAGTATATGCCAAATGGTGCATTGTACTCGATAACTGGGCTAATGAGGGCTGAGTACAGTGGGACTATAACTTCCTTGGATCTAGATGCCATACCATTAGTTATAAGATGTGTCACACAGAACAATTTCCTCCCCATTGTGGACACATAGTGGTCACAGTTCAGACTACTATCTATCCGTATACCTAGATCTCTAATCTCCAGATCTAATCTTAACAGAGATTCATAGGTTCATAGGTTCATACTAGGCTATCTTCCCTAGGAGCCAGAGTGTGTTTGGCTTTCACCACCCATTTTAAATTAATTTTGCTATGCCCTTTTTCGAGGTTAGTATACTGTGCCTCTGTCTAACAGTGACACAGAAGTGATACCCGGGGTAAACCTATGATCTCCCATCCAGTCATCAAGATTCCTCTTGAAGAGAGTCAATGAGGGACTCTGCATAACCTGGACTGGGATTTTATTCCAGAGTGAAGGGAGCCTCTGGGTTATGAATCTGTCCCTCCAGCATGTCCTATTTATTTCAGTGCTGAGGTTCAAGTCTCTCGCGCGCGTAGTTCGATGGGATTTGGATTTTCTGAGGTGCAGCATGTCCATTAATTCTGGGTTGGACATGGCTTTATAAGTCAGGCACAGATTGCCTCTGAGCAGGTGGTATGCCACTGAGTAGAGCTGGAGTTTCTTTAACCGGGCAGCATATGGCATCTGTTTGAGCCCTTTGATCCTCTTGGTGAGGTACTTTTGGGGTCTTTCCAGTTGCTGCAGGTGTCTGGTAAGGTACATCCCAAAAGGGGCATTATACTCAATTATGGGCCTGATGAGGGATGAGTAAAGAGGCACGATGACCTCCCCTGATCTAGATGTGAATCCCTTCATGATTAGGTGGGCTATATAAAATGTTTTTCTAACCACTTTGGCCACGTGGTTTTCAAATGAGAGATTGCTATCATCTTAGGTCCCCAGGTCCCTAATTACTTCTGCCGTACTTAATGGATTACCACCTATGTGGTAATTTGTGGGCACTTTGTTTTTGCCAAAGGGGATGACTATAAACTTTTTGGCATTTAGTTTGAAGCCATGGCTCTGGCACCAGTTGTCTATTTCTATGAGGCCCTTTTGTAGGATGCTTGTGTCTGCTGGAGAGTCGATTATGGCGCCTAGTTTGCAGTCATCTGTGAACTTGGTCAGCCACAGTCTTTCCGTGTTGGCCTGTACCTCCGAGAAATATATACCGAACAAGAGAGGTCCCAGGACTGAGCCTTGTGGGAACAAGGAAGAAATTGCAATATTAATAGCATAAACTATTAATATTGCAATTTGCTGTGGTCTTTAGCTTCCCAAATGGGACTATGTCTCTGATTTAGTTTATGTTTTTAAAACATTATTTACTGAAACATACCCTACTTATAACTCAAATGTGAAAATTTGTAAACATCTATAATGGTATTTGCATGAAATCAATAATTGTTGCAGTTACATTGCAGATGCATTGTGGGTAGTATTGCATTAATATTATTCTGCATGATTCTGCAAGCAAAAGTGGTTTTTAACAATGTTATGCTTGCTTCTGGAGAAATAAGTGTTTACAGATAGAACACATACCTCTCTCCCTCCACTGCTCCTCCAGCATATGCATATGGTCGATGTACTGAGCCTGATCCCTGTCTCTGTCCTTAGCACCTGCTAAAAGAAAAATTTAAGTCTTACAGGCACAGAAGGATTCTGTCAATTGAATATATATTGTTATCTATGTAAAAAAGTAACACTGAAGAATACTGAGCATCAAATAGCCTTAACATGACCTACAAGTTCACATGCAGTACATTCAATTATTGCTGTGCCACTGTCAATACTTTACACACAAGGAGTAATACAAACTAAAGGAACAGTGATTGGAGCCTTCATCTCTCATCAAAGATTACATTCAAACCTTGACACCTACCTGTTGAGCTAATCCATCTTGGCTGTGATTGCATGAATTTTTGTAGGTTAAATAATTGAACTGTATGACTATGCAAGGAAGATTCAAAAACATGGATCAGGACAGGTGAAATAAAAGGCCAACTTTAAATATGTGCTTTACATTTGAAATAGAGCACCATGCAGTCCTGACTGAATGTCATCACACTGTTCATAGCACCAACCAAAAGCTGTAGCAATGTAGAGTTCACAGTGTTGGGCATTGCAATAGAAAATGAGTATGAACTTGACAGAGATCTATACACAGAAGAACATGTTCATCACTGTTGGAACATACATCACCATTTCATTTATGTAGGAGATCAGTCAATGTTAAAATACAATTGAATATATTGTGCCATTAGGGATGTATACTTAATACATATATATGTACTGACAATAAGATACACATACAGCTATAGGGACAGAATTGCGATGTTTCCAGAATGTTTGTGGATAATGTAGATATTCATTGTCATCCAAGAAATAAGTGTTATAGGTGTCAATGCACCTCCTTCATACCTGATGTTTACAAAAGCTATACTGCATAATTAAACAAGCAATTATCTGCCACATCTGTTCTTAATTGGTCATTATTGAAATATCAAAATAACATCAATGATTTAAACTGACATTTATCCCTGAGACATTCATATTAGGCTGTTGCTTAATGGGTTAAGCTAAGTAACAGACAATCACCCCATCACACTAAATTACTAAGGGATGTTTATAGAATCTAGCAGAGATATGTCGAATCATCTGAGGCCTAAGGGCTATAGATGTTAATGTACCACATAATTACTACATATAACTAATACATACTACAAACACTACTTGTGTTTCTACCTACTTTTTTTATTTTTGCATCATCTTAAAAGTACTCAGTTGTATTTATTACTGCTTGGTGTAACTCATTCTAAGCCTTTTGGTTTAAACACTTGGGCTTCGGACCAGTTGTTTTGCACTGAGAGGGTTTGTGGTCTGCACTGTAGTGGCAGAACAGGTAGCTTACATCCTTCTAGGCTGGGAACTGCTGATTGAGGGCTCAGTGTCTGTTATTCTAAAAGTGTATTAATTCTGGTTTAAGCACTTGGGCTTTCAGGCCAGTTATTTTACATTAAGAGGGTTTGTGGTCTGCACTCTTGTGGGAGGAGAGGCTGGACTCTGCCCTTCTGAGCTGGGAATTTCTGGTTGAAGGCTTATAGTGCATGCATATCTGAACTGCTTCTTACTGAAATTGGTGCGCCTTGTTTGCTGTGGCATAGACTGGATTCGGGCGTGCTGGATCTAGCTTTGTTTGTGTAACTTGAGCACTAATCCAGGCATTCTCTAAAGTATTCAATTGTATTTATTACTGCTTGGTAGTAACTTGATTAAAGTGTAGCTATCATTCTAAGTCTTTTGGATTAAGCACTTGGGCTTCAGACCAGTTGTTTTACATTAGGAAGGTTTGTGGTATGCACTGTGGTGGCAGGACAGGTAGCTTTCATCCTTCTAAGTTGGGAACTGCTGATTGAGAGCCCAGTGTCTGTTATTCTTAAAGTGTATTGGTTCTGGTTTAAGCACTTGGGCTTCAGGCCAGTTATTTTACATTAAGAAGGTTTGTGGTCTGCACTCTTGTGGGAGAAGAGGCTGGACTCTGCCCTTCTGAGCTGGGAATTTCTGGTTAAAGGTTTATAGTGCCTGAATATTTGAACTGTATCTTACTGAAATTGCTACACCTTGTTTGCTGTAGCATTGACTAGATCCAGGCCTGCTGAATGAAGCTTTGTTTGTATAACTTGAGCACTAATCCAGGCATTCCTTAAAGTATTAAATTGTATTTATTACTGCTTGGTAGTAACTTGATTAAAGTGTAGCTATCATTCTAAGTCTTTTGAATTAAGCACTTGGGCTTCAGACCAGTTGTTTTACATTAGGAAGGTTTGTGGCATGCACTGTGGTGGCAGGACAGGTAGCTTTCATCCTTCTAAGTTGGGAACTGCTGATTGAGAGCCCAGTGTGTGTTATTCTTAAAGTGTATTAGTTCTGGTTTAAGCACTTGGGCTTCAGGCCAGTTATTTTACATTAAGAAGGTTTGTGGTCTGCACTCTTGTGGGAGAAGAGGCTGGACTCTGCCCTTCTGAGCTGGGAATTTCTGGTTAAAGGTTTATAGTGCCTGAATATTTGAACTGTATCTTACTGAAATTGGTACACCTTGTTTGCTGTAGCATAGACTAGATCCAGGCCTGCTGAATCTAGCTTTGTTTATATGCTTGTTGTTTGTTTGCTTGTTATTTCCCTGGAACACTAATTCCACCTAATACGCGGCTTCTCAGCACTTCTGTGGATCACTAGTGTTATCTGCATTGCTTACTGTACTTATTTCCTTGTTTCACCTGAAAGAAAGTTGCTGTTTGTCGTTTTGCATTTAAGTTACCTGTAACACATTGCACTTAAGTTACCTGGCACTTGCTCACTAAAGCAATTATATAAGTCAGCACTAAAAATTAAAAACACTACACCCTCACTCCCCACTGGCCCTGGTTTTCAATTATTAAGGAATTCCCAATATTATTCTAGCATGTCCAAAGGTCAGTTGTCAAGCTCCTCTCTGGTCGAGCTGGTGAATCTGGGAATCTTGAGGCAATGTTACAACTGCCTCATGTACACAGACAACCCTCTCCTCCTCCCAACAAATTCCAACACATGTGAGAGATGCAACCATATAGCCAAACTGGAGGCTAAGCTCTCTCAACTCAGTACTGGCATAACCAGTCAGAAGGAGAAGGAAACCAAACTCACTACAATTCCAGTCTCACATAGACCTACCACGACAGCAAACCAAACACATAATCACACAAAAACATACTCGGAGGCTCTAAATAAAGATCTGCCGAAGCAGCAGAGACCTCCAAAGCAGACACCCAAGCAGCCGCTACCCCAAAACAAAACACGTGCAACACATATCTCACAAAGCCAGTGTGCCAAACAGTCACAGCCCTTAAGACTAAACAACACACCTGATACACTTGTAATAGGTGATTCTATCGTCAGGCACACTGGCGTCCCACTCACCAGGCTGAACAAGGAGAGGGTCACGGTGAGCAGCCTGTCGGGTGCTAGGATCCGCCACATAACACAAGCACTCAGGTCACTCCAAGGCAAGTACAAATATGACTCAGTCATTGCCCATGCTGGTGTGAATGACCTGAGACATACCTCCCTGGACTACATGAAAAGAGACATAAAGGAGCTCTCTGAGCATGTAGCCCAGACGGTATGACCCTGACCTTGAGTAGCATCTTACCCTCACCAAGAATGATGCCACAGTATGAAGACAAGATGATCAATTTCAACAATTGGCTTAAGTACTGGTGTCATTCAAAGGGGATCCAATGCCTGTCAGCTTGGGATGATATGCTCGACAAGCCATGATGCTTCGCTAGGGATGGCTTGCACCTGTCACCCCTGGGCTTTCGGATATTGGCAAAGGCTCTTGCTACCCCCATAGTGCCTTTTTTAGGCAAGGCTCAAAAGACAAACCCACCTCCATAGGTATCACAAGGGATAAGAAACTAAGAGTAATGTTACTCAACGCCAGAAGTCTAAACCTCAAGATGCATGCACTCGAAACTCTCCTTAGAATGGAGAACATCGATATCTGTGCAGTAACAGAAACCTGGTTCAGGGCTCCCAAGAGCACCCCAGCACTACCAGGTTATACCTCATACCATGCTTTTCAGCCCCAAAACTTGGACCGAACCACAAAAGGAGGGGGAGTATCGATATTCATCAAAGATACCCACACCTCCAGGTTGGTGGCAAAGCACAAAGCATCAGAGACTATCCATGTGCAACTAACAGTGGGTAAAACTGCCTTCCAGTTTATAGCCTGCTACAGACCACCCTCCCAAACCCAGGAACCCCACTTGGCCTTCCTGAGAACACTGGAAAATATGAAGGTCTCTCCAAACACCATTATATTGGGTGACTTCAACTACCCAAACATAGACTGGGAGCATTACTCTAGCTCCAACACCCTAGCCCAAAGGTTCCTAGAATTTATAAACTCAAATGCTATGGAACAACTTGTTACCACTCCCACAAGAGGGGAAAACATACTGGACCTGAGCATCACCAACATGGGGACTCTATGCTCCAGACCAGAAGTGTATCCCTGGTTTGGAGGGTATAAAATACAATTATTATATTCTTCAATATATATTTTTAGTATTAAAAATCAAAAACACAAACATTATTGTCATGGAAGATAAACTATATTAGTATATTTAATATACAATACATATTTTATATATGAGGTGAAGTATGAAATTTTAAAGGTGAAGTTGGAAACTTCACATGAATAAATATTTGTTGGTAAAAGCAAGGTTTGGGTAAAAAATTGACTAAAAATGTTTAATTGTTTTATTGAATCAATTACCTATGCAAATGTTTTGAAGATGTGTTATAAAAGGGGTGTTATCTGAATTGTAAATGTATTCCATGAGAAGGTGAAGGCCGGGGTACCAGAATTAAAGAAATTTTCTGCACAGTTGGACTGCGTGTGTTTAAGCATCAGTGGTATTTCAGAAGTGTATCCCTCACTGGTAGGATCAGACCATAAACTAATCTCACTGGATATTCACATCCCGACCCCACCCCCTGCCCAGAAAACCACAGTGAAAAACTTCTCTAAAGAAAATTTCACACTCCTCAAAACTGAGGTGGAATCCTTCAAAGCCCCCGGGCCTGTGGAAAATACGGCCCAGCCTGCAGAATCCTTTATAAACGCATTCTATGAACACCTTCAGGAATGTATGGATCATGCGATCCCAAATAAAACCAAGACCCAATCCTCCAAAGGCAGACATCCTGTCTGGTGGACCCCAGCCATAAACAAACTATACAATAGAAGGAGGAAGCTACTAAATGATAGAGCAAAATCCCAAAAAGGGAAGGCATCAGTGATCAGTATTAGCAAAAAACTACGGGCACACATAAAATTGTCTAAGGCCAGCTTCGAGAGAAAAATTGCACAGGACACTAAGGATAATCACAAGGCTTTCTTTAGTTATGTTAGGAACCTGGGTGGTAATTCCCAGATATGCTCAGAATTAGTCCAAAATGTCAAAAAATACACCGAACCCACAGACATTGCCAACATCCTAGCTGACAGGTTCAGCACAAACCACCCCCCTACCAAAAGGGCAAATATCTATCCCAGCAGAGTGCTGCCCCCCCTGACATCTCAGATGCTCTGCTAAGAGCAGCCCTCTCCAAAGCAAAAAACACAGCATCAATGGGACCAGACGGTGTCCCGGGCTGCGTCCTACATGAACACCAAGAAGAGCTAAACCCAAACATAAAACTACTGTTAAGTCTCAGCCTTACTACAGGATATGTGCCCAAAGAGTGGCGTACAGCAACAGTGGTCCCTCTCCATAAAGGTGGTGCCTCAACGGATCCTGGAAACTATCGCCCCATAAGCCTGACTAGCTTGGTCTGCAAAGCTATGGAAAGGATCATCATGGACCTCATAAATAAAGATATTGGGGACCTACAAACACTGGATCCTACCCAGTTCAGCTTTGTTAAGGGCAGATCCTGCCTCTTAAACCTGGTTGATTTCTTTGAAACAGTCACCAAGGCCATTGACGAGGGGAAGGTGGTCCACACAGCCTACCTGGACCTCGCAAAAGCCTTCGATACAATACCCCACTCGGGCATTATAGATAAGCTCACCAGCTTAAATATAAACCCATGTGTCACTAGATGGATTGCAAACTGGCTCAAGGATAGAACCCACATGGTTTGAATTGCTGGAGCCATGTCAAACTTCAAACCAGTTACAAGTGGTGTCCCACAAGGCTCAGTCCTGGGACCTCTCTTGTTCGGTATATATTTCTCGGAGGTACAGGCCAACACAGAAGGACTGTGGCTGACCAAGTTCACAGATGACTCCAAACTGGGCGCCATAATCGACTTTCCAGCCGACACAAGCATCCTCCAAAAGGGCCTCATAGAAATAGACAACTGGTGCCAGAGTCATGGCCTCAAGCTAAATGCCGAAAAAGTGTATAGGCATCCCCTTTGGCAAAAACAAAGTGCCCACAAATTACCACATAGGTGGTAATCCATTAAGTACAGAAGAAGTAATTAGGGACCTGGGGACCCAAGTTGATCGCAATCTCTCATTTGACAACCACGTGGCCAAAGTGGTTAGAAAAACATTTTATATAGCCCACCTAATCATGAAGGGATTCACATCTAGATCAGGGGAGGTCATCGGGCCTCTTTACTCATCCCTCATCAGGCCCATAATTGAGTACAATGCCCCTTTTGGGATGTACCTTACCAGACACCTGCAGCAACTGGAAAGACCCCAAAAGTACCTCACCAAGAGGATCAAAGGGCTCAAACAGATGCCATATGCTGCCCGGTTAAAGAAACTCCAGCTCTACTCAGTGGCATACTGCCTGTTCAGAGGCGATCTGTGCCTGATGTATAAAGCCATGTCCAACCCGGAATTAATGGACATGCTGCACCTCAGAAAATCCAAATCCCATTGAGCTACGTGCTCGAGAGACTTGAACCTCAGCACTGAAATAAATAGGACATGCTGGAGGGACAGATTCATAACCCAGAGGCTCCCTTCACTCTGGAATAAAATCCCAGTCCAGGTTAGGCAGAGTCCCTCATTGACTCTCTTCAAGAGGAATCTTGATGAGTGGATGGGAGATCGTAGGTTTACCCCGGGTATCACTTCTGTGTCACTGTTAGACAGAGGCACAGTATACTAACCTCGAAAAAGGGCTTAGCAAAATAAATTTAAAATGGGTGGCGAAAGCCAAACACATTCTGGCTAGGCTTATAAATGCCCTAGGGCAGATAGCCTAGTATGAACCTATGAACCTATGAACCTATGTCAAAAGGTATACTGCATACCTGAACAGGCAATTACCTCAAATATTTTTTAAAATACATAGTTAGCAAAAAGAAATACAAATACTCTATATCAGGAATCAAACTCAGATGCATTCTTAAAATATTCATATTGACCTAGAGTTTAAGCTTGAGCTAAGAGACAGAACAATGGCTTACAGTATGCAGCATTATTTCTATGGTATAATGATGCATTCCATCATGCAGCAGTAGCATGTCTCAGTGTTTAACTGTTTTATAATGTAGAGACTAACAATGTATGTTGTATTACTCAGCATTCACACATACAGAAGTATACTGTTTGATGCTTGTCACACCATTACAGGTATTGGAGAAACACGTTTCATCCGAGACCTAAACTCTATGGGCATCAGTATAATGTGGCTATTCTATATCTTCAGAAAAGATGTAATGTATCCTTGCCAACAAAACGGTGGGTTTAAATTGCTTATGTTCAATATCAACTACATAAACGGCAATTTAGAAAAATTGTTTGAATTGGGCTTTGAACCCAGACATAGCAGATCATTAATCATTAAGTCTTAAATGACTAATCAGTTGTGCTAATGGTCATAATTGCTCAGTCCTCTTTGTAATAAGATTTTTGGCATATCATTCACAGCTGCATATATATGATGCTAAGCACACTAGCATCAATCTTATCAGTACAGACACCTATACAATCCAATATAAACAGTCCCATAAACACATACAGCTAGGAAATAGTTTTTTATGATGTAGGTGTTAAAGTGTGGATTGTGAACTTTATTGTAGCCATCCACAGACTGGCATCAGACCTCTGCAACCTTCTGGTGAAGAACTTCAACATCCCTCCAATACAGGTCATCATATCAATGATGGACTTGCACACCAGTCCAGAAAACCCCAGTCCATCGGCAATGCTCCCTCCCAATCCGGTTCCAGATCTCTAGCTTTGCAAAGTTCCTCAGGTGTGCTTGCCTCCTCTGCTCATGTCCAGCATCTGGGTGGTTTCGTCCTCAGTCCAGTTAAGTGCCTTGACATGAAGAAACCTTCTCTCAGGTGACATCTTCATTCTTGAAGCTAGAGCTTTGAGAAAAAAATGCCTTCAGTTAAATGCTAACTAAGGTCCTACTCAGTTCGCAGTTAGCAATGGTATCCAAATCTCATTTTGAAGTTGGTGCATATAAGATGGTATCAGACTATTGGAGGGCATTGGGGATGTGTCACAGGTAGTCCCATTTACTGATACTTATTTGGTAGTTCCACAGAATACCTTCCCATTACACTGAGCTATTGATTAATGTGCTGAATTTCTAGAAGTTACACAGATGTGCACAAATAGGATTCCAAAACATTAAATTTTAATAAAGCTCATTAATTAGGTATGTCATATCAAAAATGGTACTTAAAAGTGCAGACAGATGCACTCACTGTAAGGTATAGCTAGCTTCAAAGTTAAGTTGTCACCTGATAGTATTGCTGTGGGGGAATACACTACTGTCATTACATATCTATGTTATATTTAATGTTTATAATTCAAATTATACATGTTGACAAGCTGTTGTTTTTTTTTAGTCAGATATGTCTGTAATACAAGCTGGCGATGGCATAATGGGTGGTTGTAGGAGTCAACAATATTCATCCAAAGCAAAAAGACCCTATGAAAACAGGATGGAAATAGCATAAAAGTGTATTGGTAGTAAATCCTGGATCACCTTGGCTGTGTCTTGTATGCTAAAGGAGAAAGATGTATACTGAGGGTTTCCATAAGTTGCATGTCAGTTGTTTACGATACTCCCTGATGCTTAATAATTCATGTAGTATAAATATAACCAGAATGAAAAGTTATCCATAGTTCATTGTGATTAGCCTGTACTGTCTGTGTTATGCTTATGGTGAACAACAAATTCCAAGGCTTTCATAATTGAGGTTCTGCACCAGCATGGCTGAAGCATCCTTGGACGGATAGGAAATATTGTGTGACTGAATGATGTTTGAATTGAACTGATGGATATGATCAATGTTGTAGGTGGTCACAATCAATCCCATGAGGCCTATTGTCAGTGTTGCTCAGACATTATCATCCATGCAGCTAAATGAATGTGCTGATATGAGAGGTCAAGGAATGCCAAATGAGTTGGACTGTCATTAATTTCCCCAGATGAGATCACGGTGTTCCTGGCATCACATCATACCACCAGTCATGTTCGTCTTACAGCAGCTGAAGGTATTGAAGCCAGTGTTCCAGAGCATACATGTAAGTCACACCTTTAAAACCATTGCAGAATATACACTACCTCAGTCTTTAATGGACTGTAAAATTTATGAATGTATCACCATATTATTTTGCTCAGCAGCAAAACTGCATCAGGAACATGGTCACACACAGGATGTGGATTCCCAAAGTAAGCATCATTGCATATTGTATTAACAATGCACTTTACACCTAAGACTTCAAGAAACATGCGCGATGCTTGTCTTTTACAATCACATAGGTTTGTCAGCATCTGCACAGCAGCAACCCATGTCATGTAAGTGTCTCCATATAATATTACTGTGCCTCTGCCACCTGCCATAACAGTGGATTATGCTCCCATGTTGATTTTTTTTATGCCACCATAAATTACAGATCTATTATTGCATTATGTGACCCATGGATATGCATCTACAGACAGACCAAGTATGGCTGGACAACTTGTTTATAAGGTACAGCATTTTTGAGAACAACTGTAATGTATGATATTTATGATGGTCTTTTCCATACTCAGGAACATCTGGACAACATATTCACCATTTGTTATGTAAATGTCTCCATATCATGTTAGCTTGTAATATAGTTGTCATGTGCCTTTGCTTGCAGTCATGACAGTGGAGCATTACAACAATGTTGATGATCATGTGCCTTGTCATACTACGGGATCTACATTATGACAGATGATCTGCTCCCCAGACAGGGAAGACATTAGTGGTACAACATTCCATATGTTTAATAACCGTCAGTACTGATGATCACATTTGTGCACTTCTTGACTACTCTGATCTTCATCACCTGTTTAGGACAACAGTAATATTCACGGCGGCCTCAACCAAATGGTATGTTCTATAGTATCTTATGTGTATTATACCTCTGTTGGTATGTGACATGATGACACTAGTATCTGTTAACTGATGATGTATTGGTGTATATGTTTCCCGATGACAGTTTCAGTTCAAATCTCTCCTGCAATGGTGGAGACCCACTAGGGTAAGTCAGATATGCTTTACTGTTTTTTATTCCTAATTTCCAGCTGTGCACAATATGAGGTATACATGAAATCTGTCTGTTATGTTCCATGAACCTCACCCAGGCACAATGTCCTGGTAAGTTCATATCCCCATTAACATGGTAGTCATATACTAAGCTGCGAGTATTGTTTGTGCATGTGATTAACCTGTGCCATTTGTCTCTTCTTGTAGCCTGTCCACTGCATGCCTCCTCTAGTAGTTCCATAGCTTGTCCATTGATCCTGAGTTGGGATGTGTCTTACTGTGATATCACAGTCCGTGGCTCACAAGCCACATATTTGGGTTTATTGTCTGGCCCAGAAAGGGACAAACATGTGGATCATGCTGTAGCTGCAGATAGTGAGGATGATGTGGCTGGACATTCTGATAACATGGTGACAGCAGATGTCAGACATGATTATGTCCATGAGTCATTGTCCCATGCAGAGTCAGGTGATGAGGATGACTCTTCCCCACAACCGAGAGGTACTGCCCATCACAGAACATGTGTCAGAAGGTATCCACCTACTATTACAGGCAAATGAATGCTCCCAGTGATGTCATGGAGTTGACCTTCATGCACTTGTCCATGCAGTTGATTGTGTAGCACACCAGCTGCCTGCATTACATGAAGGTCAGGAGTGCAGACATGGTGAGATCATGGTTGCATTGGCTGCATAGCATAACAGTGTGTGATTTGTTGCATGCTTGGTTGAAAGTCTTGTTATGATGGTGTTAGTGCAGTGCAATCAGGTATTATATGCCTTAACTGTAATAAACAGTGGTACCTCCAGTGGGCAGATGCCAAACCCCTCTCATTAGACCCACACTTAGCCATCGGACATTGATGTCTCTACTGCAGTGTACACACACATCTGCTGGTAGCCACTCCACTGTGAGACTAACAGACACATCCAGATGGTCGCATCACAGTCATGTCACCACATCCAGCTTCTTTGTATAGCAACATGGGGAAAGTGTTTCTGGACGTGGAAGAGGCAACCAGGAACATGGTGTGAACTATCCTCATGGGCCTTAATGTAACACTGACAGCTGATCCAATCTGTGTCCTGTTGCATCATTCTGACCCTGTGGCACTTACACAGTATGCGTTTATAGTTATTGATATCTGATGCCACGGGATTTTATGATATTTTTTATGAAATATGTGAATAGATTTATTTGTTGATATGTATTACCTGGTTGACATTGAAATATGTGATATTGACAATAGTGATACCATCTGTGATGTCATGCTTTAATGCTTGCATCTTTGTTTGTGACAGATAGGATTTTGTTTTGCTTACAGTTTGCCTTGTTGTCTGCCATTCATACATGCACGTCTATGCCTCTGCATGCATACCCATGTCACTTATAATATTTTAATATGGTCCTGCATATGCCTAGTATCAATACTACCTGCATTTCTGTGTACCTGTCTCCTTTTTCAATCACTTTGCTTACTTGTATTTTCCATGTGTGTTTTCCCATATCTTACTGAATATGCACATAGATGTATATATGTATACGTTGCTGTATCAACAACACTGATGTGTGTTGTGGGTATGTTATGTGGTCAAAGTCACTGGTACTCTACAGCAGTGTTAGCAGCACAACAGGTTGCAGACTTGCTTTACTGTAGAAGTCTGTGGGTTCTACTTCCACACCATGTAGAAGATACTGTGGTGCATTTTAAGGGTGGGTGTGCTGCACTCTTGAGTGCATCCTCTTTTGGATCAGATGCCTAGTAATTATGAAAAAAGGTCTGGCTTTGGCAGTTGGATTAAAGCAGCTCTTGCCTCATGTGCCTAAAATGCAGGCTTTGACTCTGGGCAAGTCATTTAGCCCACTTTAAAATGGTATTCTTCAGGTTAGAAGTTAGAATATGATTAAGGTGTTTACCTTACAGACCCAAGGTCAGGGTTTGATATACACATGGCATAATTTTCTAAGCTTAAAATGGCCCACAGGGGCAGTTAACCGAGTACTAAGCCAAGAACCTATGTCTGCACATGCATTACATAAATATAACTCATGTTGCAATGATACCATGTGTAGGTGAGGCAGCACTGTTATTATACAACCAGTGTTTTTGTGTTATGTATATGCTAATACATTCTCAAACACATCATGGACCTTTCTTTCTTGTAATTCCGCCTATTGGATGGGTAATGTTCTATCGTATTACTCTGTATGATGATATCCTAACTGTTCAGTGGGTAATTCAGTTGTGCACACTTCCTGCATCCAGCACATGTACTTGTGTGTTCCTATTTGGTGATGTACCTTACAGACAGTCTTCCTGGATTGCTGTTTCCTGTCAGTGTTTTGTATGTGTTCATACTGGTATACATTAAAATTAGGTTATGCATGATGCTCACTGTGTACAGCTAATGGGTCATTTCCATTAGTTGCAAACTGTGCTGCTGTTGTGGGACAGTACGTAAACATCGATGTATACTCTGTGTACTTATGTATGGGTCTATATCACTTCGTCAAAACGGCAGAAGTTCGAACACCATATGTTCGAACTTCTAACCTTGAAGTGCAAAACCATTGAAGGCTTAGAACAGAAATGTTTTTTTCCAGGAAAAAAATCAGTGTTCCAAGAAATAACAAACACACAACACAAGCACACCAAAAAAACAGCAATCCACACATGTACACTTAAAATCCTACAACTAACCCTACACTAAACTGTACATACACTACTATCTATCCACTTACCTTAACCCAAACCCTAACCCTAAGGTCTGTCATTATCACACTCACCTGACCCATGCCCTAACCCTAACTCATCTAACCCTAAAGTCTGTCACTATCGCACACCCACCTCACCCGCACACTAACCCTAACTCACCTAACATGCGCCCTAACCCTAACGTCCACACTATTGCACACCCATCTTACCTGCACCCTAACCCTAACTCACCTAACCCGCACCCTAAACCTAACATCTGCACAATCGCACACTTACATGAACCCAAACCATAACTTTCCACCACAGTGCTGAAAATCACGAAGACACAGAAACGGCCCATTGAATTCTTTGCCTGGGAAAGAATTCAGTGTTCCACGGCTTTGCGATAATCAGTTTTCGGACTTCACAGTTCGAACATATGGTGTTTGAACTGCTGAAGTTTCGATTAACTGATAGGAACCCCTTATGTATCTATGGCCTGTCATGACTCAAAGGTGTGTGGCAGATGATGCCACATTGCCTGAGCTAGGACTTGTACCTGCAACCTCCTCTCTCCCTTGTGTCCTCCAGAGCTTCCTCTGACAGCTGTGAAATGCCATCTTCAGTTATATGGGTTTTCTGTTATAGTTCACTCACACCTGTTGCTGGCAAGTGCTGTACTTTGTTGTTAACATGTTGTGCAGCATGGTACATACAGTAGTCATCTGCCTTTTCAAGTGCATATTGTAGTGCAACTCCACATGTGTGCAGACATCTGAATCTGGATTTCAGAACACCAAACACATGATCCATGATGGTTCTTGTTGCAACCTGTGAGCTATTATATGTATCCTCTGCAGGGCTGGACAGGCTCAGTAGGGCATTATTACTCATCTAGTGGATAAGCGCAGCTACCTGTTGCTGGGAAGTGATGACAAATATGTTCTCCTCATGCAGATTGTTGACAGGTTTGGATTCTGTTTACAGCAATGCTGTGTTCCTGTAATTATCAAGTAGTAGTCCCTCAGGTATTTCACTATTTTTGAAGGACACCCTTCTATCACTTTTCCACCATATAGTGGCATCATGTGCACTCCCAGGATGTGTCACCATTATATTTGTTATGATACCATCTGCTGTGCACACCACCTGGCAATTAAGTGATGGCCACCCCTTTCTATTTATTTAAACGTCTGCTTCAGGTTCTGCAGGGGTTTTGAAAGGAATGTGCATGCAGTCTTTTGCACTGAGTACACAGGGGGAAGTTGTCAGTGGTGTAAAAATGGTGCATGGCATTCCTGCAGTCTAAGACCATAGCTGAAAAGTAGTTATACTCATCCATGTTGAAGCACATGGCTGTCAGGAATTGGGAGAGGATGTGACTGGCAACTGTCTGTGACACTCCTATTGAACCTCTCATATGCCATTGAAAGTATTCCTTGGCTTAGGCATAATTTGGTTTTGACAGGTATGAGGTTACCTCACAAGATACATACATACATGTGCAGCACACACATTACACACAGTCTGCACCTGGTCTCTGTTTAAATAGAAGCTGTTGATCATTTCTTGATCAGAGAGCTAACTTAGATGTAGCTTGGCTTGAAGTCTAGCTGGCTGCCTTCTAAGATGCATTGCCATATATTCTTCTTTTATGGCTATCAGTACCCCAGCCTGCTGAAATGCATTACATATTATTTGTTCCATAATAGTTTTCTGTTGTGGGAATAAATGTAGCCTTTGCCAAATACTTGCATAAAGTTGACAGTGAAGCACTTTGTCGCACTTAATTTGCACTGGGCACGCTCACTGTGTTCTGCACAGATTCCATAATTATCCCACACTGACTAGATAATTCTTACAGCTTGCTTAAGCATACTTTATGGAATTGCATCCACTGATAGTGGGCTGAAGTCTTCCTCTCACTTGCTGCATTGTCCACAACTTTCTTTTGGAATCCAGCCCAAAGCCTATGCTGGCAGCCAGTGAGTAGAATGAGGTATCAAAGCTTCTTCTGGACAGGGTAGTAGTCTATCACAGAGACAAACAGACACAAACACACACACACACACACACACACACACACACACACACACACACAAACACACACACACACACACACACACACACACACACACACACACAAAGACACACACATATGGGCAATATGGAATATCTCTAACAACTTACCGCATGCCTTTGGAAACACACAGAAAAAAATGCAGGGAGACTGAAGGGCATGCAAACTGTGCACTGAAGCAACCCATTAACTACACAACGTCTTGCGATGAGGCAGTTACCCTACTCACTACACCACTATGCTGCACATCATGCTGAAACATATACCAACATACTGATATAACTTTATAACATGTTTAATGATTTTTTTATTGCTTGATTTTTTTTCTTTCTTTTCTGTTTATATCTAGAAAAAGGAAAGAATGATTATTTTAAGCATTTTGTTTTAGTTTTGTTCATATCATTTTCTTTCTGTCCATCTTTCTTAATGCAGTTTACATTTTGTTGTGTGATATTCCTTTCCTTTTTTAAATAAGAAAAATGTGTTTATACTGAACAAATAAGGCAAAAAGAAGTTTACTTGTTCAACTGAAAACATGTACTCTCACAGTTAAATTTACAGTGGCAGACAATTGCTGCTTACATTTTCATAAAGCAGGAATGTGACATTTCTCTGATATAGTGCGGCCAGGTATTAATGAATGCAGAATAATTGGCTTGAATATCACTAGTATAGCTTTACACAAACAAATATACATTTCCCAAACAGCACAGCCTTAAAATTGTTCAGAAGGGAAATCAGTTTGGTAGGAATTCCAGTAATTGAAAGACACATAAATGTAAGAGATATTGCTTACCCCAACATATTTTTGGTAAGATGATTTTGCTGATGTTGTTTTCTATGTTTTATTTAATTACATTGTTGAAACACTTGATATGTATACGTGTGTTTTATTTCTATTTTGATAGGAAACATGAGGATTATGTTCACAGAAGCAATTTTATTAACTGCTTTCAACCACAGCACCAACATTTCATTAGGCTGTTGGTGTTTTTGAGGGTTTAATTAACACTTTCTTATAAATGAATCATTGTCTGGATTCCAATTATCATCTGAGTGATTAATTCAGTCAAAAGGAACAGATTGCAATGGTTCCCACTATTAGCATTTGAGCTGCACTTGTCAATCAAAAAGAAGGCTGAAGTGGTGCTCGATATTGAACATCTGTTTGAAATTGAAACAAACTCTAGATACCAAAAAATGCATTACTGTATCTTTTCGAAAGTCACCTAATCCTGGGAAATGACACACTGACAATAGGCCGCTAAGACTTGACCCAGTTGTTCATGGTTTGGGAACTTATATGGACAGTGACTTCACTTTTGACCAATGTGTGTCTTTTGTTGTAAGAATGACTTTCTATACTGCACAGATTATAACCAAAGGGATTGTGTCTAGATCTAGGGATGTCATTGACCCCCCTTTGCTCAGCCTTGATTGGGTCAATCATTGCACATAATGCCCCCTTTGGCATGTATCTGTTCAGATACATGCAGCAACTGGAGCTCACACAAACACACCTTACTAAAAGGATACAAGGCCTAAACAACAGGTCCTACATGGACTATCTGAAACTCCTGTCACTATAGTTAGTATCCTACAGACTCCAAAGACGTAACCTGTGTCTGGCATAGACGGCATCCTCTGACCGATGCGGTGGTGGTGCTGCGGTAGCATTGTCGCCTCATAGTAAGATGTCCTGTTCAATTCTCAGATAGAGCGTCTTCTTTGTGGAGAAATGTGTGAAAGGGCATACCTTCGTTGAAGGTTGTGCGTCAGGGCCAGCAAATTGGCATGTAAAAATCTACTGCCAATCATTAGCAGAACAGAGTTCCGCTGTGGCTACCCCTAACCGGTAAAAGCCGAAAGACACAACGAATAAGTCAAATGTCATCAGAAATACTTTTCTTAGGCATTTACACCTCTTCTGAAACATCAATAGAACAGTCTGTAGGAACAAGTATATTTCACAGAGGATACCAGTGCTGTGAACAGACTCCCCATCCACATAAAACAAAGTTCATCCCTGTCCCTTTTCAAGTGCAACCATGGTATATGGATGGGAAATAGAAAACGTACCCCAGAACATCCTCATGTACTACACATGGGCAGATGCAGCTCCTAAATGGTTTATCCTAGTCACAGGTCTAATCAAATTATCTGCTGTATGATCCCAGTTATTCTCTTTAGGGGTAATACTTAATTATCAATATTGGGACAGGTAAGGCTAAATATAACCTATTGGGATAGGTTATTTCAAACACAAAAAGGGAAATTATCTAGATAAAATGCCCAGTAAGAGCAGCTATGCTAGTACTTACCTTAGCTATGAACCTAAAAGCTTACATTTGACATGCACATACAAAAATGCATAAAAACTCACCAAAAACTAGAAATGTTTTAGAGATCCAAACCCTGTCTCACCAATCATAATTGTGTGCAGAGCTCATTGCAAATGGAGCCACTTATACTGAGCCAGAAGATATATCAAATCTCCTCGTTGATAAATTCAGCTCCAACATTTCTCCTCTCTCCCCCTCAACTTTATAGGTTCATAGGTTGGTACTAGGCTATTGGACCTAGGGCCTGTACAAGCCTAGCCATAACAATTCCCTGGCTATTTCTTCCCACACTATTTACTTCCCTGAACCCCTGTCTAGCAGGCTGACTGACGTGATCCGTGGGGTGAATTTCCTTTCTCCCATCCAATTGTTAGTCTATTCCAGATTCTGGGGAATCTCTGGGTCAGGAAGCTATCCCTCCAGCGTGTTTTGTTTATTGTGATGACAAGGTTTAGATCCATGGAGCATGTGGTTCTGAGGGACTGGGATTTCTTTAAGTGTAGCATGCCCAACAGCTCTGGGTTTGACATGGCCTTGTATGTTAAGCAGAGATCGCCTGTGAGTAGACGATATGCGACAGAGTATAGCTGGAGTTTTTTAAGGCGGTCAGCGTAGGGCATCTGCTTTAGGCCTGTGATTCTTTTATTGAGGTATTTCTGCGGCCTTTACAGTTGTTGCAGATGTCTTAGGTACATACCAAATTGGGCATTGTATACTATAATGGATCTAATGAGGGATGAGTACAGTGGGACAATGACTTCCCTTTTTCTGGATGAAAAACCCTTAGTCATGAGGTGTGCCACATAGAACAATTTCTTTACTCTTGTGGTGATGTGGTTATCGAAGATGCAATCACTGTCCACCTCTGTCCCTAAGTCTCTTATCACACTTTCAGTGGTTAGTGTACTGCCACTTATGTGGTAATTCACGGGTACATGTTTTTTACCAAAGGGGATAACCATACATTTCTTGGCACTGACATTGAGCCCATGGCTCTTGCACCAAGCATCTGTTTCTGTAAGGCCCTTTTGTAAAGTATCCAAATCATTTGGGGATTAAATCATGGCTCCCAGTTTGCAGTCATCTGTGAACTTTGTTAGCCAGTCCCTTAGTGTTAGCCTGTACTTCAGAGAAGTAGATGCCAAACAAGAGCGGTTCCAGGACAGAACTCTGAGGTACTCCACTTGTCACTTGGCTGGAGCTGGAGCAGGATTTCCCTTAAGAAATATCAAATATGCCTCCCCTACTATCACTAGGGAACATGTCCTTAATGCTCTCTCCAAGACCAAGGACACTGCATCAGTTGGCCCAGACAACATCCCAGGATGCCTTCTAAATAGCATGAAACATGACCTATCAGGTCCTCCAGAATTACTATTTAACTGTAGATTCCAAACGGCTTTGTGCCTCATGAATGGAAAAAGGCAACAGTTATCTAACAAGGGTGGGCCATCTACAGACCCTAGAAACTACAGACTCATAAGTCTCATTAGTATTATATGTAAAGCCATGGAAAGAATTATCATGGAGATTATCAACAGAGATATAGAAAACCTCCAGACACTGGACCCAACCCAGTTTTGTTTTGTCTAGGGCAGATCATGCCTACTCAACATTGTGGAGTTCTTTGAGGTCACCAAAGCAATGAATGAGGGGTGAATCGTTCACACTGCCTACCTTGACCTGGTCAAGGCATTTCACACAATTCCTCACTCGGGCATTGTTGACAAACTCAAGAGGTTAGGTACAAATCTGTATGTCACCCAGTGGATAGCCAAATGGCTCAAAGGCAGAACCCAGGAAGTTAGAATCTGGGATTCCACCTCTACAACGAGTCCAGTCACAAGTGGAGTCCCACAGGGAGCAATCCTTGGACTGCTCCTCTTTGGCATTTACTTCTCTGAAGTCAAGACCAATGTCAGTGGTGTCTGGCTGACTAAATTTGCAGATGATTGCAAATTAGGAGCTGGCATTGAATCTCCCACTGACACAAATGTTCTCCAGGGGTGGCTGACACAGACAAACAACTGTTGCCAGAGCCATGGACTGAAACTAAATGCCAAGAAATGCATAATAGTATCCTTTGGGAAGTCATCCATCCCAAATATCATATTGACAACACACCCCTTAAAGGTAATCCAGTAGTCAGGGACTTATGGACAGACATAGATAGTAATATAGCCTTTGATCATCACGTGTCTACAGTGGTGAGGAAATCATTCTATGTTGTGTAACTTATAAACAAAGGTATGGCATCTATGTACAAAGAAGTCATTCTTCCACTCTATTCGGCATTCATCAGACCTATAATTCAGTACAATGCCCCATTTGGTATGTACCTAACCGTGCATATCCAGTAATTGGAATGTCCACAGAGGTTCCTCACTAAAAGAATACAGGGCGTAAGTAATATGTCCTATGCAGACTGCCTTCAAGGCCCTATCCCTGTATTCTGTCTCCTAAAGGCTTTTTTTAGAGAAGATCTATGCCTGGCATACAGGGCATTGTCAGATCCCACTGTGATGGACCACATGCATGTCCACAAAACAAACAGCACCAGAATTACATGTTCTAAAGACTTAAAACTTGCCTGAGACATAAATAGGACCTGCTGGAGAGATAGGTATGTATCCCAGGGACTACCATGTCTATGGAACAGGCTCCTCATCCATGTAAAGCAGAGTTTCTCCCTAACTCAATTCAAGTGCAACTTGGACAATTGCACGGGAAACCAGAAATTCATCCCTGGTTTAGCACCTATGTGTCTTATGGACACAGGTAACCTGTAAAAGGTTCTTCTTCCAGGCCTATGCTTACACTTATCAAGGGTATCAGAACTTGTCTGAGATTTGGGATGCATGGCTAGGCTTAAAAAGGCCCTTGTGGGCGTTAGCCTAGGAAACAACTATGAACCAACACAACTAAAGCCACAATCACCACTACTTAGCACCTCCCCTTACTAGTTTGTGGAGCACCCATTCTAACTAACTTCCAGGCAGCACAAAAAAGCAAAACTTGAGCAATGCTTTAACAAAGTGGCTAAATTTGCAGCAATGCCCCTTTCAGAAGCCACTATTATATAGGACTGAAAGCCTAAACTGGTTAGAAGTAACCCATCAAGCAACATCTACAGAGCTTCTTTCCAACTACAACATTAGCCAGCAATCATCTGCTTGTCTAGCACTAAATAACATTCAATACAACTAAGTTTGTACTCCATCAGTACAACTCAGTGAGGAAAAACCTTTCTGTTCACAAACCAATTAAATCTGCAGGGCATGATCTATAGTTATACCATGTCTCTAAGGCCTGGGACTCCTTACCTATTTCCATCAGATCAATACCCTCCCTCTAGTCCTTCAAAACAATTCTGAAATATTTCTTAGCCAAAATTGGTCTCTGTTTTTGCTCAACCTTACGATAACAATATTTCTAAATATGATCAATTTCCTATTCATACCTGACACAGTACAGTTGTGTACTCTTACCATAAATGTAGATGTTCGAGTGTGTTCACTTTTGCAGTCATCACTGTAGGGTTCTTCCTGCCAGCAGCAGCCCTCGATCGGCCAGAATCCCAAAGTCTGGATCGGGCACCAGCTGAGGTCGCATTTAACCTGACGTCAATGCACCGGAAGGTATAAGGACCTCAGCTGATGCCATTTCCCCAGTTTTTCTTGCCCCAGATGTCAGGTGCCCAGAAAGAAAAGGCTAAAAAAGAAACCAAGCCCAAAAACCTAAGCAGCCAAAATACCTCATAACAGACAATACTCAAGGAAAAAAACAAAAGAGGGGATAGGAGGGAGGGTAACCCTGACTGCAACAGTGAACACACTTGAACATCTACATTTATGGTAAGAGTACACAACTGTACTATGTCCTTCATGGTTCACTGTTGCAGTCATCACTGTAGGGTTGAGTCCCAAAGCTAAGAAATGGTGGCTGGAGGAGAAACAGAGGGAGCGGCCACAAAACCTTGCAAAACCACAGAAGCAAAACCGGCCCTAGATTTAGAATAGAGAGGGAGGTTGTAATGCTTAGAAAAAGTATGTACAGAACTCCAAGTAGCAGCTTCCAAAATATCCTTGGTAGGAACCCCACAAAGAAACGCTGCTGAAGTAGCAGTAGCCCAGGTAGAATGAGTCCTAACATTAACAGGAACCGGATTGCCATGATAAGAGTAACAGAACTTGATACAATGGGCAATCCACTTGGAAATGGTTTGCTTCGTGATTGCTTTCCCCTGAACAGTAGGAGCATAAGCGACAAACAACTGATCAGATTTCCGGAATATCTTGGTCCTGTCCAGGTAAATATGAAGATGTCTGTGCATGTCTAGAGAGTGCAAAAGACTTTCCTCCTCACTTTGAGGATTAGGATAAAAGGTAGACACATGAATAGACTGATTCAAGGCCACAGCCGAAACTACCTTGGGCATAAATGTGGGATTAGTCCATAGAGATACCCTATCCTGATGAAAAATAAGGAAGGGTTCCACAGTCATGAGTGCTTGCAATTCCGAAATTCTTCTAGCAGAGGTAATAGCTAAAAGAAAAGCAGTTTTCCAAGACAAAAATTTTAAATCCGTCGAAGCAGCAGGCTCAAAAGGAGATAGAGTTAATTTCTCCAAAACATAGTTAAGATCCCAAGTGGGAACAGGAGCCCTAATAGGGGGCCGAATATTCTTAGCACCTCTAAGAAATTGTTTAAGTAATGGATGAGAAAAAAATCAGAGGATCCGTATCGTAATGTGCAGAAATAGCAGAAGCATGAAGCTTAACAGACGAAAAAGATAGCCCCATATGTAATAACTCCGTCAGATACTGTAAAATCGGAGGAATGTTCAGGATAGAAGAATCACCACCCTGGACTTGACTCCAGGAACAAAATCTTTTCCATTTCCCCGCATAAGATTTTTTAGTGCTGGGCCATCTAGCTTCAAGGATTACATCCAATACCTGTTTGGAAAGGGCAGAGGTGCTTACAGACCCTGGATCTGCCAGGCAGCTAGATGCAGCGTCTTGACATGACTGTGCAGTATCTGGCCGTCTCGTTGAGACAGTAGATGAGGGATTTGAGGCAGAATCCAGGGAGGCTCCTAAACCAAGTTCATCAGAGTGGAATACCAGAATTGCCAAGGCCAATTGGGAGCCAGAAGAATCATGTGCGGTCTGTCCTGTTTTATCTTCAGAAGCACCCGAGGAAGAAGAGGAAAGGGAGGAAAGGCATATACTGAGAGGTGTTCCCAACTGAATGAGAGGGCATCCACTTTCCATGCTAGTTTGTGGTAGGTCCTTGTGCAGAATGTTGGAAGTTGATGATTCTGAGGGGATGCAAAGAGATCTATGTCCGTACATCCCCAAGCCTTTACAATCATCCTGAACATCCGAACATCCAACATCCATTTGTGTGGATCCGGAATGCACCTGCTCAATGCGTCTGCCAGAGTGTCGTCTTTCCCTGCCAGGAATTGCACCTGTAAGTCGATACTGCAGGTCAGAGCAGTGTACCAGAGATTCATGGCTAATCTGCACAGGGGGTAAGAGTGAGAGCCCCCCTGCTTGTTGATGTACCACATCACAGCAGTGTTGTCTGTCCTAATCAACAATTGCCCTGGTAGAAGAAGGTCCCTGAAGGCCATCAGGGCATTCTGTACAGCTAGCATCTCCTTCAAATTTATGTGTAGGTGTGATTGCTCCTCCGTCCAAACACCCTGAAGACATCTCCCATGCATGTGGGCCCCCCAGGCATAATCCGAAGCATCCGTTGTCAGAACTTGGTTGGCCGGCAGAGGACAAAAAGGCTTCCCCTTGTTCTGTAGACAGGCTTTGGCCCACCAAAGAAACTCTTGCTGGAGACAAGACAAAAGCATGACCAGTGTCTCCAAACTGTGGCAATGCTGAGACCAGACATTTTTGAGGTACCACTGCAGTTTCCTCATATGCAGCCTTGCATACGGTAGTACCAGAATGCAGGAGGCCATGTAATCCAAAGCCTGCAGAATTTTTCTTGCAGTCAGCTGTTTCAGTGAAGCCAGGTGTTGGAAAAAAGAAGCCAGTTGCACTTTTTTGTCTGGTGTCAAGTAAGCCATCTGGGTTGAAGTACTCAGAAGAGCACCCAGGAAAATAATCTGTTGTGTGGGTACCAGGTTTGATTTCTTTAGATTCACTGTGAAACTGAGACATTGAAGAAGATGCTGCACAAAAGTCAGATGCCGAAGCAGAGTGTCTCTGTCGTCCACTTGAAGAAGACAGTCATCCAAATAAGGGTAAATTTGAATCCCCTTCTGTCTGCAAAACGCCATCACTGGTGCCAGGCATTTCGTAAAAACCCTGGGCGCAGTAGATAAGCCAAAGGGCAGCACAGAGAACTGGTAATGTGTCAAGCCTGCTTTGAAACGCAGATACTGTCTGCAATCTTGCCTTATAGGAATATGCAGGTAAGCCTCTTTTAAGTTCAAAGTCACCATCCAAGCATTCTTGCCCAACATAGGCAGCAACTGCTGCAGAGTGAGCATTTTGAATTTTAGTATATCTAGGAAGGTGTTCAGTACAGAGAGGTCCAGGATTGGTCTCCATGAATTTTCCTTCCTGGGAACCAAGAAAAAGCCTGGAATAAAAACCTTGCCCTATGTCCAAAGTTGGTACCAATTCTATGGCCCTCATGGCCAGGAGGGACTGAACCTGTCATTGTGCCTCTGCCCACTGATGTTTTGGCAGGTCCGGCCAACCATTTGGTGTTGGCATAGTGTGGAAATGAAATCTGTAACCTCTTGAGACTATGTCCAGAACCCATCTGTCCTGGGTGATGTGGCTCCAGTTTTGATAAAAAAAGAGAAATCCTTCCCCCCAAAGGAGCTTCCAGGAGAGGAGCCCCTGGAACCAGAAAGGGAGAGTCATAAAGACTGCTTTTGGTAGGGTTGAGATTTATCTGCACCAACCTGGGGAGAGGGGGCAGTCCACTGCCTATTCCTAAAATGGGATTGTGACTGACCCCTACCTCTGAAACGCCTGAATCTGCCTCTCTGGGACTTGTCGGAGCCCGGAAAGTACCAAGGTTTAGTTGGCCAGTGTCTGCTAAACCTAGGAGGTTGTACCTGTAGAAAATCCTTAACCGTCTGCATAGATTTGGCTTTGTCTTCCATTTTCTTCAATACCTCTTCAGCTTTGGACCCAAACAGAACATCGTGCTGCAAAGGGGCATCCAAAAGTTTGACTTTAATCTGATCCGGCAAGCTTTGATCCCTTAACCAGGCATGTCTTCTAATAACAACGCCAGTTGTTGCAGCTCTACAAGAAGCTTCCAAAGAATCAAAACCACAATGCAGGGTATGTTTACCCACTTGTTCAATAGCATGCAATAAATCCTGTAACTCCTGACTATCAGCACCAATAGACACAGCTGACATCTTTTGTTGAAACACAGACAAAAGGTATTGCTGATACTTCAGCATATGAAATTGACAGTTCAAAGCCCTAATAGACAATGTAGCAGAAGTATAAACCTTTTTACCCCATCTCTCCAAAGCCCTGGACTCTCGGTCAAAGGGAATAGGATTTTTAGCAGAGGCCGCTTTAACACCCTTAGGACCCTGAGAAATAGTTTCCGGATCAGGTGAAAGATTTTTAAAAAGAAATTTATGAGAATCTGGAACCCTATAATACCTATCTGGTTTGGCCAGAGTAGGGGGAAAAGAATCAGGAGAGAGAGAAGCTTCTGAAAAAAACATCATCAACAATGTCCAAGACAAAGGGAATAGCCAGAGGCTGATGCTGTGGGAGAAGAAGAAAATCCCTAAGCCTATTCTTGGATTCAGAAAATTCCTGCCCTTCCCAGTGAAAATGCACCCTCATATCATGCAAAGTTTCACCAAAAGAATAATCCTCAGGAGGAGAGGCGGAAGGAAAGGAATCCTCAGCATCAGAATCCTCATAAAGAGGAAAAGAATCATCCTGCTCAAGGGAGGAAGCAGAAGAAACAGAAATTTGGTCTGAAGAATCATAATCGGATAGTAATCTAGGCTTTTTGTCAGGAGGGGGATGAGAACCCCTGATCATAGTTAAGAGATCTTCAGCCATCCGAAGCATCTGCTTCTGAGGCTGAGGACCCTGAGCAAAAGGCGCCTGTGCTAGCCACTTCACTTTAGCTTTAGACTTAGATTTAGCATGTAAACTGTAATCTCAATTTACGTGAGGCAGAGAAGGCCTGAGAACTCCCTCAGAAGCCGGTACCTGCCTACCGGCTCCGGACCCAACTGAGGGAGCAGTATCTGATGGTCCAGTCTCTGGCAATGCTGAAGACCCCATCAGCTCCACACGGGAGTTGGTACAGGTAATTGGTTCAAAAGAGGCGGATGACAGGGGCTGCAAAGGTGCCTCACTGACGACCGATGAACCAGCAACTGGCAATAACTGAGTAACATCCTTTGCTGTGGACCTCGGAGGCCTGTCTGAATCTCTGCAACTCTTACACACCCCAGAAGCCAGAAAAGAATCTGAAGACATGTTATAATTAAACATTTTTCCAAAATAGTAAAAAAGGAAAAGTTATATCTATGCCTAATAGTACGCTGATTGAACCTAGCACAAAACACACAATTAGCAACGTCGTGGTCAGGACCCAGACAGGGAATACAGTAAGAGTGAAAATCCCTATAAGGTATCTGTTTCCCACAAGAAATACAATTATTAAGTTTTTCTGACATCTGACTGGAGCAAGAAAAAGACTTCCCTAATGGGGTACTTATCTGTAAAAAAAGAAAATCCTAGGATTAGATCCAAAAACAAACAGGAACAGGCCGACCGGCATCAGTGAACTGCAAAGGGCACCGCGCGGCAAGAAAGACTGGGGAAATGGCGTCAGCTGAGGTCCTTATACCTTCCGGCGCATTGACATCAGGTTAAATGTGACCTCAGCTGGCGCCCGATCCAGACTTTGGGATTCTGGCTGATCGAGGGCTGCTGCTGGCAGGAAGAACCCTACAGTGATGACTGCAACAGTGAACCATGAAGGACATCTCTTTATTATCCCTTTTGACTCAGTTCCTAACTTTAGCTAGGACATGTAATAACTTATTTGCCTAACTTCATATTGCAATTCCTGTATGTATTATACTAGTTTATCTTTAACTTCTAAAAACTGTCTAAAAGTTCTGTAATTAACTTTTTGTTATAAAGTTGTCTTTGATTTAACTTATTTTCTCATATTATGGCCAATTTGGTATAAATATTGAAACTGTAGAGTGGTACAGGATATGTACGAGGGTAATGTGACAGTGGTGAGGTCTGCAGTGGTATTCACAGATCTGTGTAAAGTGCAGGTGGGATTACATCAAGGATCAGCTCTGAGCCTTTTCTTATTTGCAACGGTGATGGACATTTTGACAGACGAGATCATACATGAGGCCCCATGTACTATGATGTTTCCAGATGACATTGTGATCTGTAGTGAGAGTAGGGAGCCGGTCGAAGAGACCCTGCAGTGGTCGAGATATATATATAGAGGGAAGGAATCAATGGCATGCATGACTAAGGCCGAATATATGTGAGTGAATGAGAGGGAGGACAGAGGAATGGTGAGGATGCATGCAATAGAGTTGTTCAAGGTGGATGAGTTTAAGGACTTGGGATCAACAGTTCAGAGTAATGGTGAGTGTGCAGCACAGGGGAAGAAGAGAGTACAGGCAGGGTGTAATGGGTGGAGAAGAGTATCAGGAGTGATTTGTGACAGACAAGTACCAGTAAGAGTGAAAGGGAAGGTCTACAAGAGTGTAGTGAGATGGGCTATGTTGTATGGGTTGGAGACGTTGGCATGGACCAAAATGCAGGAGTCTGAGCTGGAAGTGGCAGAGTTAAACATGTTAAAATTTGCAATGGGTATGATAAGGATGGACCACATTAGGATTCAGTATATTAGAGGCTCAGCTCAGGTTGGATGGTTTGCAGACAAAGTCAAAGAGGCAAGATTGCGTTGCTTTGTACATGCTGAGAAGTGATGCTTAGTATGTTGTGAAAAGTATGCTAAGGATGAAGCTGCCAGGTAAGAGCAAAAAAGGAAGGCCTAACTTAACACTGATGGATATGGTCACAGAGGAAATTTAGGTGGTGGGTGTGACAGTGCAAGATGCTGTGGACTGTTAAAAATGAAAACCAATGATCCGCTGTGGTGACCCCATAAGGCAACAGGTGAAAGAGAAGACAAAGAAGAAGATCACAATGGAAATGGATAATAATTTTAATAAATAAATGTATGTGTCATTATCTGTTTATCATATTGATTGCTTATGTTGTTTACAATGTATTTGCTGTATATATTTCTGTTGTTATAGATTCACATATATTACTATCGCTATACAGACACACACACACACACACACACACACACACACACACACACACACACACACACACATACACACACCCATATATATACACACACACACACACACACACACACACACACACACACACACACACACACACACACACACACACACACACACACACACACACACCTGTCTCTGAATTTGTACATGTCTCTGTTTATGTATACAGACATGCATATGCCTATCTGTGGGGTATGTTGGTGGATATATACACATATACATAACATACAGTCATACACCGAGATACAGGACACATTTTCACTAATGTGACAGTATAGCTGCTTCTAATAACATTTGTGTCACTGTCATTTTATTGCTAATTTTACAAATACATTTTTTTTTCAATTTGTCAGATGACACTGCAAAAGAGTATTAGAAGTGTGTCTCATACTACAGTAACTACACACCCATAAATAAAGAATGCTAGAGTCTATGCTCTCTGCCCCACAAGCCAGTATTTTGTGCACTGTGAAGGTTGTTAACATAATCACTACACCTCAAACACCACCCACAACTGCGCTACTTAGGCCCATATATGTTGAGGTTCTCAACAAAAAGAAACACAAACAAAGGAGACCTCAGAGGCAAAAACACCAAAGAAAGTACAGTTGTGTACACTTACTGTAAATGCAGATGTTCGAGTATATTCAGTGTTGCAGTCATCACATTTGGGTTTTCTGCTTGCATTAGCACTCAGTCTGCCTCATAAGCAAAGTGTTGGGTCCTGCGTCGGTTGGTGTCTCTTCTTCTGTGACGTCAGGTCATAATGGGTATAAAACATGCAGCCAACGCCATTACATCAGTTTTTCTTGCCACAGATGTCAGGTGCCCCCCTAATGGGAAGCAATTACATATATATATATATATATATATATATATATATATATATATATATATATATATATATATATATATATATATATATATATATATATATATATATATATATATATATATATAAATCTATATATATATATATATATATATCTATATATATATATATATAATCTTCAAGGTTATACCTCCAACAAAAAGGCAAATACACCAAAACGCTTTTAAGCATAGTAAAGAAGAGTAGAGGTATACCCAAAAGAAGTCAGGGTGCTGGAGGGAGGATAACCAGGACTGCAACAGTGAATACACTCGAACATCGACATTTATGGTAAGTGTACACAACTGTACTATGTTCTTCGTGTTTCACTGTTGCAGTCATCACCTTTGGGTAGAATCCCAAAGCTACGGTTGGGAGGAGGAATTTAGATAGCATTAGGACCAGTTATAAGGCCCTGCAAGACTGCAGTGGCAAAGCCAGCTCTGGATTTAGAGAAATTGGCAAATAGTAATGCTTGGCAAAATTATGTGCAGAACTCTAGGTAGCAGCTTCTAGCCCGTAAAGGGTTGAATCTTGATAGATTGGAAGAGGTCCAGATAGGTGGAGTGGGCATCTTGAGTCAAATATGGGGGTCTGTAGCCAGCAATACTTTGAATGGGGGTATTGTCAATGGTTAACTGCACTTGGAGTGTCTCTTGTGCATCATAGAGTTTGAGGAGCCTGGAGGTGTGTGTGTGTCTTTCATATATATTGAAACTCCACATCCGTTGTGTTGGCTGCCCAGAGCTGGGGGTCTGAATGGATAGAGTTATGAGTAACCAGGTAAATCTAGGGGACTATATGCCCCTTTGAACCAGGTTTCTGTGACTGCACATAGGTCCACACCTTCCAAGGTTATGAATGGTTACAATGAGTTCAGTTTCATGTTTAGACTCCTAGCGTTTAGCAGCATGAACTTTAATTTGTGTTTTGTTGAAAGGTAGTATGGACCTCATGACTTTTCCCAAAAATGCAGTATGTGGGAGGCAAGGGTCTTTGGCAGAGGCATGAAGCCCAAGTCAGACAGATGTAGGCCTAGTCTAGCAAAATATCGTGGTCTCTACATCATTTATTCATGGGCTGTTAGATGCTGGATCACCCTGGAATGACACCAGAAACTAATTCAGTTGCTAAAGTCAATCATTTTCTGTTGGTATTGAGGCATCATTATGGGTGACAGTGAAATGTTGCTTAAGTCTACAGACATACATGACTGGGACCCATATTCAGCAAGCTGAATCATTACCCTCTTCAGATAGTTCAGGGAGGTACGTCTCAAGCTGTTTACACCAACATGGACTATGACAGTCAGAACACTAGCTGTTGTTGAGAGACTTGAGTGCGTGTGTGATATGGTGCATTCTGGTACCTGACAAACAATTAACTGACATTATCCTTATGCAGCCTGCCTACAGGTACATCTGTGTGTCTCAGAATGGAGTATCCTATAACTGTAATGTTGGGTTTATGGTTAGGCCTTAGTGGTTGAGAGACTCTAGTATGTGTAGAACGCATGGTATGTGGTGTGGAGGTTGTGCAGATGTTCTTTGTGTTTCACGGTTGCAGTGATCACATTTGAGTTATCTGCTTGCAGTAGTCCTCAGTCGGCCTGATTAACAATGTCTTGGGTCCTGCGTCAGTTGCTGTCCCTTCTTCCATGGCGTCAGGTCATCAGGGGTATAAAACATGCAGCCGATGCCATTACATCAGTCTTTTTTGCTGTGTGGTGCCCGAAGCAGAAGCAGTACGCAAGTGCCGGTCAGCCGACTCCTGAAATTTTCTTTTTTGAGTTTTAGAACAAAAGTCTTAAACTAAAAGCTAAGTAGCCCGTTGGGAAAACTTTTTCTTGCTCTAAACCGATGTTAGTAAAAGTAAATAATTGCATTTCTTGTGGAAAGCAAATACCTCATGAAGATTTTCATTCATACTGTATTCCTTGCCTAAGCCTTGACCACGACGTACCTCGCTGTTGTTTTTGTGCCTTATCCGTCGTCGGTATATTTTTGCTTCTAAATATAACGGTGCTCGGTTCAATTATCCTGATATGTATTCGGTAAGCCATCTGATTAATGACATTCAAAAAAACCCGCAAAGATAAAGACTGAGACAGGCCACCTAGGTGCAAAGCTGCTGATGATGCTTATCCTAAGCCAGTCGCCAGTTAGCCGGTACTCAGTGAGGCACTTTAGCAGCCCCTGATACCCACTACTTCAGATTCGCAGGCCTCTACTGAGACCCATTCGGAGTCCGGTATGCCACAAGATTCTTCAACTGTGGAACCTGCGGAAGTCTGTACCTTGGATGGGTGCGTAGCCACTGTGCAGGCACCGGCTTCTGACGGTGTATTTAGGCCTACTGACTTGCATATTAAACTGATGCCATCTTCTTCTTGAAGGCCTAAAACTCAAACCATGCATAGAAAACTGATGCACACACCACATGGTCGGGCCTCTATGCCAAAAAAACAAATTAAAGGAATGTCTGAAGACCTTATTACTTTAATCAGGGGAAGCCAACCTTCCACCTCTGAGAGACTTAGGACTGAGTTTGCTTATGATACTTCTGACCAGGATTCTGAAATTTCTGTTAAATCTGATGACCAGGAGTTACCCTTATCTACCTATGAGGATTCTGATGCTGAGGACTCTATTCCCTCTGCTTCCCCCCAGAGGATTTGTATTTTGGTGAAACTTTGCATACTCTCAGGGAGCATTTTCTTTGGGAAAGTGACTATTACGCTGATTCTAAAAAGAGGCTTAGGGATTTCTTACTACTGCCCCAGCACAGGCCTTTCGCCATACCTCCTGTAATAGACATTGTTGAAGAGGCTTTTTGAGAATCTATCTTGGACCCTGACTCTTTACCTCCTGCTCCCAGAAAATTTGATAGATATTACAGTGTTACTAACTACCACATGTTCCTTTTCAAAAATCCTACTGTGGATCCTGAGACCATTTCACAGGGACCCAAGGGCATTAAAGTTACTACAGCCAAAAATCCTACCCCCTCTGATAGAGACTCCAGGGCACTGGATAGATGGGGTAAGAAGGTATACACTTCTGTAACTTTGGCCATTAGGCCATAAGCTGCCATTTTCATATGTTAAAGTACCAGCAGCATATTAATAGATTGCTTAAACAGAAAATGATGTTGATCCCTGATTGTGTTGAAAATAAGGATTTACAGGATTTATTGCATTCTGCTGAACAAGTTGGAAAACATACTTAGCAATGTGGTTTTGATTGACTAGAGGCATCTTGCAGGGCTGCTGTCACTGGGTCTGTACTTAGAAGGCATGATTGGCTTAAGGAGCAGTCCTTGCCAGAGCATGTTTAAGCTAAATTACTGGATGCTACCTTAAATCATGACCACCTTTTTGGCACCAAAGCAGAAGAAGTTCTTAAAAAGATGGAGGAAAAAGCTAAATCTATGCAAACTGTTAAAGATTTCTTACAAGTACAACCTCCAAGATTTAGTAGGCATTGTCCTTCTAAAAATTGGTCCTTTACTGCCTCTTCCAGACTTCAGAGTCCATACCCAGATCAAGCGAGCACCCAAGCTTCAGTACCAGGCTACGCACAGGACTAAGCAGTGGGGGCCCCCCACTTCTAAATCTGGGAGTAATAAAACTCCCCCCATGGTAAACTGCCTCAATGACTTCATTTTAAAACTTCAAAGCACTACTCAGCTGACTTGCCCTTTTGGGGGAAAAATTGCTCTGCATGCAAAGAACTGGGAACTCGTTACCCAGGACAAATGGCTTTTAAATATAGTGTTCCAAGGATACAGATTTCACTTCCACATGTTACCAACCCCAAGCAGTTGGCCAGATCTACTCCAAAATCAGTGGGCAGAGGCCCAAAAGCAAGTACTCTCTCTCTTAAGCATAGGGGCTATTCAATTGGTAACAGAAGAGGAAAAACAACAAGTTTTCTACTCAAGACTTTTTATGGTAGCCAGAAATGACAATTCATGGTGTCCTATCCTGGACCTGTCTACTCTAAACACCTTTTTGGTGATTCCAAAATTCAAGATGCTGACTCTTGACCAGTTGCTTCCTATGCTAGTCAAAGATGGCTGGTTGGCAACACTAGATGTAAAGGAAGCATACCTGCACATCCCAATCAGGGAATCTTGCAGAAGATACCTAAGCTTCAAAGCAGGCTACATGCACTATCAGTTGTCTGCACTGCCATTTGGCTTATGTACTGCACCCAGGGTATTCACAAAGTGCCTAGCTCCAGTAATTGCATTTTGCAGACAAAGACATATTCATATATACCCATACCTGGACTATTGTCTAATTCAGGCAGAAAGCCAGGACATAATTTTGAATAATCTGGACTTTGTACAAAGGGTGCTAACTTGTCTGGGGTACAACATAAATGAAAGGAAATCACACCTGGTACCCTGGCAAACAATTATATTCCTGGGAGCAAGCTTGAATAGAACTTGACAGATAACTTTACTCAACCAGAGAAACAAATTCATTTGACAACCTACTTCCAACTAGTGGCCACAAAAACCCTGCTATCTGCAAGGAAAATACTGCAAGCCTTGGGGTTCATGGCCTCCTGCATTATTCTAATTCCATATGCAAGGCTGCATATGAGGAAACTACAATGGTATCTAAAAAGCCTATGTTGTCAAGATTCTGACGATCTAGAAGCAATGATTTCTATCATACCTTGCCTACACCTAGAGTTCCTTTAGTGGGCAGAGCCATGCCATGAAATCAAGGGACTAACATTGACTCTACCCCCTGCTGCCCAAACCCTAACAAAAGACTCATCAGACTATGCATGGGGGCTCACCTGGCAGGGAAGTGCATTCAGGCCAAATGGAACCCAAGTCAGATGCACCTGCATATCAATCAAAAAGAAATGTTAGCTGTACAGAAGGATCTGACACCCTTCAAGGACCAGATTCTTCCAGGACAATAAATGGTAAAGAAGGACAACACCACTGTTATTTGGTACATAAACAAGCAGCGGGTACCAATTCTTACCCACTCTGCAGACTAGCCATGGCATTGTGGAACACAGCCTTGAGCTACCAAGTGCTTATACAAGCTGAATTCCTGCCCGGAAAAATAAATACACTGGCAGACAGACTAAGCAGAAACCTCATGGACCCACACGAGTGGAAACTGAAATCAAAGATTTTCAACATGTTGACAAACAAATGGGGGAGCCCAGATATAGACCTGTTTGCCTCCCACCAGAAGTATGAATTGAACAAATTTTGCAGAAGGACTACCCACCAACAAGCTTGGAAAGTGGATGCTCTGTCCTTCAGTTGGAAAATCCTATCAGTTTATGGCTTTCCTGCTTTGCCTCCCCTCTGCAAAGTACTACTAAAGATCAAACAGGACAAACCAAGGAAGATTTTGATTGCACCAGACTGACCACGCTAACACTGGTACCCACTCTTGTGCAGTTTGTCACTGTTGGCCCCATGGCACCTGCCTCAGACTCATACACTGTTGTCTCAGCAGGAGAACCAGATTCTGCACCCACAGCTTCAAACCATGAACTTAGCAGCCTGGCTAATTACCCAATATCTCCTTTACCATCCCTCAGTAAACAAGTGATGGATAAGATTTTATAGGCAAGGAGGCCTAGTACTAGAAAATCTTATGCTGAAAAATTTGAAAGATTCTGTGCCTGGAACCAATCTCAAGGGATAAGCACAGCAGCACCCAATTTACCTCAGAATTTACAATACTTAACTTAGATGCTCCACAAGGGCCTTTCTTTTTCCTCCATCAAAAGTCACGCCTCAGCCATTTCAGCTCATTATAACACAGAAACTCCCCTCTTCTCTCATCCACTGCTCAAGCACTTCCTCAGAGGGGCAAAAAATTTTAAGACCACCTAGGAGAGCTTCAACTCCAGCAATGGGACCTTACCTTTGTATTGGAGAAACTCACTCTTCCTCCTTTCGAGCCAGCTGCTAATGGATATTTAAAATTCCTTTCTTGAAAAATAGCTTTCCTTTTAGCATTCACTTGAGCAAGAATGGTATCTGAATTAAAGGCCCTTATGGCAGTGGAGCCTTTCATCATATTTCATGCGGACAGGGTGTCCATCAGAACCAATCTCACCTTCATGCCCAAGGTGGTATCCAGTGTGGCTCTTAATCAGTCCATTCATTTGCCAACCTTCTTTCCTAATACACAGAACAATGGGGAACGGATACTGTACTCATTAGATGTGCGCAGACAACCAAGATTCTACTTGGACAGTACTAAAGCTCTAAGGAAATCAGAACAACTGATAGTGGCATTTGCTGCAGGGACAGAGGGGAAGGCTATTTCAAAGCAGAGCATTTGTAAATGGAACAGCCTTTGCATTCATTTATGCTATAAGCACCATGGAAAACCTATCCCACGGGGGATCAGACCCCACTCAAGCAGGGCTGCATCTACCTCTACAGCCTTTATCAGAGGCATCCCTAGCAGGGATATGCTAGAACAGGGGTGTCCAACCTTTTCAATTGCAAGGGCCACATTGAGTCAACAGAAATGGTCTGGAGGCCGCATGTAAAATATATCATTGTAGACAGCAAGTGAGGACCAAAAAAAAAAGGTCTCTCACGTAAACTGAAGAACAAAAAAAAAAAAAAAAAAACATTCTGAACTACAAGCTGTTCGTTGACTTGAAAACAGTTATGCATTTAACATAGTGGAAGAATTCTTTGCTGCCACTAAAAACTAAATAAAATGCATGGCTTGGTTAGGATGTCAGCTAAACTAAAGTTTCACACTTGGGAGTCCTGTGATATGCACAGTCCATCTAACCAACAAATGCAGCTAAACAAAACAGGATGCAACTCTTAACTTTAAAGCACGAAACCTCTGTCCCAGATTACACATTTGGAAAGAACACATCACTTCATGTGAGAATTACAAAACTGATTGGATTCAGATAGTGGGAAATCATGAAAAGGACAACATGGCTAAACCTTATCCACTGACAGCCAATGTCACCTGTGAGGCAGTGTTGACTTGTATTTCCACGTATGAAAAATATGTCACCACTATGCAGATCTCTGAGGCTTCACAGAAGAACGCTACACCCAGTTATTAAACTTTAAGTTTAAACTAAGCCTCATTTATGCAGATACACAAAGTAGAGAAAAATTAAGTATTGAAAACAAAGATGGTGCTCTGCCTTACTTCGTTCATATCACACAAGGCCCGCTGATGAAAAATAAGACACTGCATTGCCAAAGCCGTCCTGTGTACATGGAGGAGGAAGCAACTTAATTATATATAAAAGTTTCTGCATGAGACAAGATGTTATCCTGTAACACTCTAGCTGAGCTTATAGTGGTAGCATTAAGAAGTAACCGGCCTTTCTATGCCAATAAATCTGGGAAACAACAAGTAGGGATAAAGGACATTACAATCTCACTAAAAATCAAGAATTTTGTTTACAAGGATATGACAACAATGTCTTATCCCTTGGGAACTGCCTAAAATACTAACACATGTAATCTAATTTGATACTCATGCCAATATCACTGTAACTGTAAACAATAAGTAGTGACTTATACAATAAAAGTAAATGTAAAGACTTATTTTTTTCTCACAAAAAAAAGCACACAAAGCATTCATACATTCACAGTTAGAACAAACATATGAGTCTGACAATTTATTTATTTATTATTTATTTTATTTTACATTTGTTAACCGGGAGAGTCCGACTGGATACATGTCCATTTAAGCTCCAAGTACATAACAGACATATGAACATTGTTAATGCAAAATAAGGAAGATAGTTGAGTTCTAAATACAATATAAAGATAAATCACATCTTGGGGAAAAAAATACAGCAGCATATAAAAAAAAACATAGGTCATTTACAAGGCGAGGCTTTTGTTAAAAGCGTTTTAAGGATAGAGGTAAGAGAAGGGTAAATGATAGTGGTTAATCTATTGAGATGTTTAAGCTTTTTTTGAATTGTAGGAGTGAGGGTTCTAGCAGAATTATTGTAGTTTTAGTTTGAGCTAAGATCTTATGGAGGTAAAGAAGATTGCAGTTAATATAGGGGGTGTGATGTTTTTTTTTCAGAGCTGTTTTTCTCTGGGTGATACAGTATCTGGTGAGCCGTTTTGGATTCTTGGAGGATGTAGAGAAGGTGGGGGGGGAGAGTCTGTTGAGGTGGAGAGAGAAAGTAAGTAGTTTTGTTTGTTGGGGGTGAGAACTAGTTGTCGACTTGAGAAGAATTTTTTTATAGGTTTTGAAGGTGTCTGGGGGTGAAGCAGTGTGAGGTCTGGGTTGAGGAGGCAGTGCTGATGATAGTCGAATCATCTGCATATTGAATGCATGATAGACCAATTTAAAATCCTAAACATGAATGCTGCAGAAGCACAGACTTTTCCCCAAACTTAATCTTCCCATCCTCATTAGAAACAGTTGGATTATAATTAAATAAATGTTTGGCACCAGTAGGATTAACTAAAGCTACAACTGATGGGTCAGATTTTAAGTATAAAAGAATTAACAGACTGATGGACTTTATACATCCCATCTGCATTTTTAGGGGCAGCTGGCTGGGTGCCAGGAAAATGGCAGGCAGTAACATATCCTCCAAAGCTGACAGAACTGGAGGAATGGGTGAAGGTTCTTGAAATTTCCTGTTAACAGCTCATTGTATTTCTTGAGGGACTGGAGAAACCTCAGTGTTCTCTTATGGAAAACAATGGCACATTCTGGAAATAGTGTGAGAAACAGACCCCCCCCACACACACACACACACACACACACACACACAGGGAGATTCAGAAAATGGGCTCCAAGTCTGAATCAGAAATCCAAAGAGAAAATCCATTGCCTGCCCCTTCTTATCCAGATATAGAATCCTGAATCTCTTCAGGAGAAGAGAGGCATCCCTCTTTCATTTACCAGAAACCATCATATAAGGGGAATCAGTAGCCTGAGTCAGATCCCAGTAAACTAATCCTACTGAAATTGGGAGGAGGAGTAGATACATGTTTAGTTTTCTGTTTCTTCTTGACAGGAACAATGATGCCAACAGTGTTATTTAATAGCAGCATCAATTTTCTCAGAGTTGGACACAACATTCTGGCAAAAAAGGGAAGCCATCCCTGTTCCCTCTGCCAGGACCAGGGACTCTCCCTTGCACACTGATGGGACCTCAACAGCCACAGTGGACATGGCTAACCCCTGGTCTATCATGGCTGCAGGTGCTATACCAGAGGGACCTGGGGGTAAAAGAGGAGTTGTCTAAGGTACAACTAATGGCCACAGCAAAGTCACCCACCTGTGGCTGATGCAATTTGCTAGAATGCTGTGGTGACAAAGCCAGCTTACTTAACCTTTTCTTTTTGTGGCTAGAAGTACGACCAATTATGAGACCGACAGTTTACTCCACATTCATGCAAAAACTGGTGCCTCTTTCCCAGGGAAAACAAGCAACAAGAGCCAGTAAAACATAAGTCTTTAAAACTCACTTTTTTACACATAAAAGAGTAAAAAGCACTTTAAAAAAACCTGACGGCCCCAAACAAGTAAAAAAACACAATTACTCCACAGAAAAAAAATGTAGAAGTTGTTTAAAATAACTGAAACTGACAAGAAAAACAGCGCTCTTGTTTAAAAGTATAGTATGGCCTTATGATAGTCCACTAAAACACAAACTCTTAGCTTTAAAATACATTTCCTGAACAGGAAAGGAGTTATAAAAAAGATTTCAGAAGCAAAAAAAAAAATGAGTGTTATATCATAGAGAACATAGTAATTTATGACAGAAGAGCACTTGTAGACCAGATCTTCAGAGACCTGAATACACAATCAGTATGTAAACAAATGTGATTTATAAACAACTGCCTGCTTCATAGGGGCTGTTCACTTCTTATGTTGCTTGAAAGGTACCAACTTATTTCTTTGTCAGATTTTTCTTTAAGACCTAATCACAATCTTCTGCATGGGAAACAGGCAAGCCTGATGCTTATTCATTGCACTGAGATTATAACACTACTGTATTTTACATTATGCACTGCTTTATTATCAGTTAGGAATATATATTTATCTTAAAGTTAACTATAGTATATCTGAAACTCTGTCAGTTACATTCACTATCCTCTCAAACACTAAGCTGATCAGCACTTCTAACCCTGATTAGGAGAGATCTGAAAAGAAAAATATTTTGTCAAGGGTTTTAAAATTATGTTTCCTTAATCTTATCTTTTTGAACAGTGCACTTTATTGCAAAATGGCACACTTTGCAGACCCATTTCAGGTAAAATTTTAAATATTCAGATTCCACATAACCAGGTTGTGATGACAGTGTTGCTTATCAACAATAAAAAACAAAATGAGAAATTAGGTAGGCTTAAAATGGCCCACAAGGGCAGCTAGTGTAGTACTTACTTATGAACCTATTATGCAAGTCATTATTGGGTCTTAAAAATGGTTAGCCCCCTTTTGGACCATACTGTTTCAGGAAATAATGGTCCACTTGAAATGTAAATAATGTAATTACTGTGAAATCCGTGTGAGCATTGCTGTGTTTATCTACTGATTTGACTACATCAGATGATTTTCTTCCTTTGCCTGATTATCTTGAAATATTTTTTCAACATAACTGATTTTTCAGATAGTTTCATCTTAAAAAGTTCTGTGTGACTAGAAATGTAGCAAGAAATGCTTCATCATGCATTAAAAGAGGTTACAATAACCTGAAAAATGGACTTTGAGTGAAACAAGATAAGTGATAAGTATTTTGAAAAACTGGAATATCTTGTGTAAAGCCAGGCAGGGAACAACCTTAACAAGATTACTTCACAATCACCAAACAATACTTTGACTATCTTGTACAGCAAGTTCCAAGAACAGCAGCCTTGCAATGGATAAAAGGAAGTCAAATCTGGGAATGAATAGCAGCTATGCATATTTAAAAAAAGTCAGAAAAATTATGAAACTACAATGGAGAAATAATGTTTCATTGTTTTTACTTTAACAGCCGTTTTATTATTCCACTTTAACAAGCTTAATTTAAACATACAATATTCTAACAACTGTCCAACAAGTATAAAGACATGAAAAACATACAAAACCAAAAGAAGTTGGAAAGAGAAATAAGGTTGTCAATGTCAGGCTAAAGTCGCTGCAAGTAAACCAGCCAAAAATCTAAAATAAAACCCAGTGACTACCACAGCAACAAAGGTATAAAGTAGCGATCAAAAAAATCACTCATAGCAACTACCATAAAAACAATAACAATGTTTAATAAAAATTAAAAACAGTAACAACGTATAATAAAGGTTAATGCTTTCAAAGTAAAAAAACTGCTTCTTCAGACCTAAAATTAACACATTCCCAAGGCATTTATAAACATCAACAATTAACACATGTAAATAGTGGTTTCATTGCTTCAATTTTAAGTTTTTTTAAAACCAATAAAAGTAAAAAGCATTTATACATAATTGTGCTCACTACATACTTAGCTTACCTGGTGTAGTAGTCGGTGTGTAAAAATTACAAATCCCTCTCTCTCTCTTAACTTTTCTTCGGCGCGATGCTCTCGTCTTCCCTCAGCTCTTCTTTGCCGCGAATGCAACTATCGGCATGAAAACTAATGGAAGGGTGCATTTCCCGCATGCGCAAAGGACGCAAGTCAGCTCTTCCATTCCCGTGAATGAATCTATCGGCGCGAAAACTAACGGGAGGGTGCTTTGGCGCATGCGCACAACAGCGAAAAGATGCAACCTAAAAAAAAAGGGAAAAAAAGTAAAATTTTAATTTAAGGGCTGCGAGCCGCATGGAAGAGGTCTGAGGGCCGCATGCGGCCCGCGGGCCTCGGGTTGGACACTACTGCTTTACACAGATCCTGGGTGACTTTATTTACACAAACATCTATTGGAAATACTACTCATGGCAGAACACAAACACCATGAGGACAAACAGTTCATTACATCCTGTATTCCTCATGTGTAAGGCCACTTATTCAGTACACGGCCAACTTCGGCATGTAACTTACAAAGCACATGCAGCACCTAGAGACAACACAGAGGTTCCTCATCTAGGCAGTCCATGGCCGCAAACAAAAAGCCATTTCCCTCTACTGGCCCCCATATTATTTTGAATATTCTTCAGAAGTTCAGACCCAAACAGAGAGGCTGTGGCTGACTAAATTTGTTGATGCCTATAAATTAGCTACAATAATTGAATCCACAAACACTGTCAGTATACTTCCTGAGAGACTAACACCAACCAGTGATTGATGCCAAAGTAAATAATCTAACTCGGTGTTATAAAATGCATTATCATCCCCTTTTGACAAAACTGATATCCATGCAGACTACCATATACATAATAAAATAAGTAACAACTCAGTAGTGAGAGACTTGGGAACACAACTTGACAGTAGGCTAAACTTTGACCACTATGCACGGTATCTATTGTGTAAAGGAAGTCACTCTGTGTCTGACACCTCATTAGCAAAGGCATTGCCTCTAGAGTGAAAGATATCATACCTCCCTTGTACTCAACCCTCACCAGGCCAATAGCAAAGTACAATGCTCCCTTTGGTATGTACCTTTCCTGGCACTTGTAGTGACTTGAGAGACCTCAAGAGATTTCTAACCCACAAAATTACAGTGTCTCCACCACAGGTCATACATTGACAGACTGAGGTCACAGTCACTGTACTCCTTAGCGTACACACTACTTACAGGAGACTTGTGCTTGGCCTACAGAACAATGTCAGATAAAAACCTAATGGAAATGCTGCACATCCACAACTCAAATGGGATAAGGCCCACGTGACCCCGGCACATAAACATTGCCTGCGACACAAATATGACCTTCTGTAAATGCTAGATATGTGTCTTAGAGGTTGCCACTCCTCTAGAATAGGTTATTTAGTCATATCATGCAGTTCACCTCTCTCACAATATTTAGGTGAAGGCTGGATTAATGAATGGGAAATCTTAAGTAACTTGACAGGGATTGCACTGCTGACCCTCCAAGATATGGGCAGTCAATGCTAACTAAGAACGTGAGTTTATGCTATATCCTTTACATTGTGTTTGTCTAGTATTACACTGGGTACACATGTCTAGGCTTAAAAAAGTATTTGGGTCAGCAGCCTAGTAACGCCCTATGAACCTATCAAGTAACAAGAGTATTCTTTCCTTGAGTCATCTACATTTTTAGCGATGATAATCTTATTTGTGTGTTGCCACACTATCAAACTGCACTGCATGTTTTCCAGGGTAAATGTTGCCATATCCCTAACAATTTTGTGGGAAGAGGTACATCAGAGGAAGCAAGCACATCAGCAGGTGGACAAGACTAATTACATGTAGACGTCAAGTTTCCACTACGTAGCTCGAGTTATTCCTAGGTATACCAACAGAAGGCAAACCAGATACTCCAAACTGAGATTCGGACAACATATGTACAGTTCAGGCTGGCTGGCTCCAGGCTCAGGGGCCGCAGTATGGTATGTAGTACAGTGCCTACCACATAACCAAACACTGTGTCTACAACAGGAAGCCATCTCACACAATTTCATCATAGACTCAGACTTAATAAGGACCAGTTTTCTGCCATGAGAAGCTTAACATGTTTACCCATCTTCATGTGCAGACTGTAGTGAAGGAAAACAGTGGAGTGATGCAGCTTCTGTCCCATGCCTATACCCCAGGGTCGGTTAAATTTCATGCTTATTTTGCATTGAGGCTGGTTATCATCTGCAATGGACACAAATATCATGGCAGAACATCATGATCTGAGAAAGATGTAAGTAAAAAACTTATGAAAGATAGCTGAATAATAACCTTGTGTACCACATCAAATATTATTGTGTGAATTGCATAACCTGGGTGTTATCTGTAAGCCACACATTGCACCTTACAACAATATTTTGTGTTCACTGGAGCATAATCGATGTTTGATCTTCTGTTACCTTTCCGGTGCTCTTACATTGGAATAGAAATTCCTGTCTTATATAACACCTTCTGGAACCTGCTGACATTACCTGGGATGTACTGTGTTACCAAAGGTGTAACATGTAAGATTTGTGGTCACCCCAAATTATGAAACTTACACTCCTGCTACACAGTGTAGTGAGCTGAAAACCCTTCCAAAATCTTTATTGTTACCTACTCTGCATGTTGATAATTATATACAGGGTTCAAATGGCATTTCTGAACAGTACAGTTCTTGTTCTGTATGCCAGTCTTCAGCAGACAAAGTGCTGTCCATCAGTAGGGTGAGTGCCCCATTCCACCCCGTGTCAATCTCTTACTGGTATGCAAAACACAGACCACCATGCAAACACACAATTAAAAATGTAGTCTTTTATAGGCACTAAAAAAGAACATGACATGTCACAACAGATTACGGCCCCAATAAATTCTGTAGGTGTGGAATAATCTTCCTATGCAAGTCAAGCAGTTCTACAAATGGTCTGTATTATTTAATATTCAGAATGAATTGCCTCGAAATCCTAATTTCTCTTTGCATTATATAGCACGGTGCTTCTTGACCACTGCTGACTTTAACTCTATCCTTGCTTAGTCTTAGGTGGCTATGCTTCTCACTGGTCCTTTGAACTCCTTCACTAGTTTAAACCTATGAACTTAATCAATCTAATGTATAATATAGCAATAACCCATGCCTGGGTGTGGGTAATGCTGGATTTACCCACAGTTGGCGTGGTTTGGTCCCGAGGGACCAAACAAAGACAACCGTGGGTAAATACAGCATTACCCACACCCAGAAGTGCGTTATTGCTATTATACCATGACATTATTTAAGAAAAGAAACTATTACTTTTCTTAAATAATGGCATAGTATAATGCCTATTTACTGCCCTTCCGCAGATGTCTGGCATCTGCGGCAGTTGCGCGCAGTACATCAGAGCTGTGGGCAAAAGCAACGGAGAAAGCAAGATCTCCGTTGCTTTTTTTTTTTACTGTATTCGCTATGTTAAATGGATTTAACATAGCGAGACAGTTTTAAAATAAGCAACGGAGATATTAACATTTTTTCAGATAGTGCTTATGTAGTAAATTCTTTAAGACTACATATGGAAACCTGGGTAAGACGAGGATTTGTGGATAGTGTAGGTAAACCATTACGGCATGCTGAAGTATTAAAAGACATATATAAAGTTATAACAATGTCAAAACAACAAGGACAGTATAGCATCTTAAAAGTAAAAGCACATCAAAAGCCAACCAGTGAAACTTATAGATTAAATGTGGTAGCTGATACCTTGGCCAAACAAGCAGCACAAAATGGAAAAGAACTTCCAGAATATGAGTATGCCAATGTAGAAGTTAGTGTCTTAAAAGAGCAAGATAAAGAGTCAATAGAGAAAGACCTTGTAAATATACAAAAACAACAGGGCTTAAAAGAAGAAACCGATCAGTGCAGATTGGCAGGTATACCACCAAAGGAGTACTATGCATACATGACCTCCAAAGGGTTACAGTTGCATATGTACCATTTCAGTTGGCACGCCAGTTGGTCAAGTTAAATCACCAAATACTGGGCCGTATAGGAACTGATAAGTTATGGGCAGTTGTAAAAGAAAAGTATTGGGACCCAAATTTAATAAAGGTCTGCAAACTGATTATAGAAGAATGTTTAATCTGTCTTCAGGTAAATGCTAAAAGCAAAAGGCCTCAGTTACGAGTACAGCCAGCGGATGGGCCATGGTATGCAGTTCAAATAGATTATGCAGGTCCATTACCAACAACAAAGGGAGGTTACAGATATCTACTAGTAGTAGTGGACGTCTTTTCAAAATGGGTAGAAGCAATTCCTACCAAAACCATGACAGCAAAGGCAACAGCAGAAGCCTTATGGAAAAATATTTTCTGTCATTGGGGATGGCCACGGGTTATAGAGTCAGACAATGGCCCACAGTTTGTTAGTGATCTCATTAAACAAATGTGTAATTTGTTAGGCATACAGCAAAGGTTTCATGTACCATACCATCCACAATCTAATGGCATTGTAGAATGTATGAATCGGACGTTAAAAGAACGTCTAAAAAAGGCATGCTTGGAAAAGGGCAATACATGGGTACATCATCTGCCTGGTATTTTAATGGGTATTCGAGCAACACCAAACAGCAAAACAGGTATTTCCCCATATGAAATAATGACAGGCCGCAAAATGCCCATACAATTACCATTTGATCCAGATTTACCTAATGGTAGGCCCATGCTAGAAATTAGCAAACATCAGGAATGGCTAAAACAACTTACTAGTATATGTGACTATAATGCAAGGGAGCAAGCGTTCCATCTATGGAAAAAGGTGCCAATAATACCAGCTGAAGAAAACCTTCCCTGTGGAACCAAAGTATTGGTAAAAACATTCCAAATGGAAGGACCATGGGCTAGCAATTGGCAAGGCCCTTTGAAGTAGTGGAACAAATTGGACCATTAGTGTACAAAATCAAAGGAAAAAAGAAAAACAAAACAATGTTGGTACATAAAGATCAACTAAGAATGATAAAAAATAGTGAACAATGTAAATCTGATTAAATGTATTCTTTTGTAGGTTTCCAACAGAGAAAACCCTAATGAAATTGACATGGTTTAAAGTGCATCCTTTTGGAAATCCAGTTTCGGATGACCAAAGGCAAAATGATTCAACAATGGAATTTCTATTTAAAGGATGTTTTTTTTAAATAGATAATAGCTATTATACTAACTATTATTGTATTGCTTAGTATTAAATTATACTTACAACCTGTTAATCAAACTGTAAAGTTACATAAGAGAGAGAGTAAAGAAATGTGGAAAAATGAACAAGACTGGTCACCATCTTTTAACACTTTCTTAGCAAGACAATGTTGGTATGCAAAAGCATGAATGTTTCTAATTGTTGGGTATGTAGTTTAATACCAAAAATAACAGGGGTAATGCCTCTAATACCTATTCCACTAAATTCTCTTAGTAGTTGGAGAGTATTAATAAATGAAACAGGAGATCAAGTTATAAATGTACAATTACGTAAAGCAAGAGTACAGTTATCTGCTATAGTACAGGGGATCACATGTTTTCAACAAAATGGAACTGTTCCAGTGGGTAATAGCAATTGTATTCAAACAATTGAAATGATAAATTTTCACAACCACATACCAGTACGTGGAGTATTTTCTCATGGTTTTCCTATTTTAATACCAATTAAGGGTCAGTTAATATTAAGTGACACAGCAGTATTTCATTTTTCACAAAATGACAAAATGACTATAAAACTAATATTACATGTTGGAGAAGTAAAACAGATAAAAACTTTACAGTTGTACATGATAAAACTCCTACTATGGGGCAAGTAAATGGCAGTCTGGTAAATAGCAGTGTTGCTCTATCAGATGGGTTATATTACATCTGTGGTAAATATGCTTATAAATGGTTACCAAAGGGATGGGATGGCACCTGTTATATAGGATTGGTGGTACCAGCAATGCATCATGTAAAAGAGTTACCAAAAGGAAACATTAGGAATACAAAAAAGAAAAGGGATATATTACCTGTAATTGAAAGTCCAGAAAATCCAGTAGACACCTTAGATACATCATGTATATATCATCAAAAT